>NW_025224966.1:3056887-3065799 GCF_014066325.1 Apis laboriosa
TTTTTTTTTTTTTTTATGGAAATAGGAAGTAAGAGGCGTCTTATTAACTCGTCTAATTATTCCGGATCGATACAAACGATCGTATCGACTCGGTCGATTCGCTCTATCGTCGTGTCCCGTCCCTCCTTATTCGTTGTCGCAATGTAAATAAAACGAGCGAAACGAGATACATACTTACGAGATGTATACAAAGTGGTCGAATGAGGAACGAGATATAAGGAATAATATCGAGGGACTGCCGTTATCTTAAACGACTTCATTTATTTTTCCTTTATCCAACGACTTCATTTATTTTTCCTTTACGTATATATATAAATACATATAGTATATCGACGATCCAATTTAATCCAATTTCGTATCAACTCCGGCTCCGGTAATAATACTTAACCTCGATTATAAGTAATCGAGATTTGAAGATTGCTTATTAAAGTAGCAAAAGATAAGATATTTCGTGCATTGTTATTTATTATTATTTTTTTTTTTGACGCAATGAGAACAAATATTTACTCGAAAATTATAGAATGAAAAAATAAAATTATAGAATTATAGAATATTTACGTTTTATTACTTTTGGATGGAAGAAAGAAAGGGAGAGAAAAAAAGAACCGATTCGAAAACACGGGAAGAAATAAGGAGATCGGCGGAAAGCTTTGGCGAAAATATTGCCATGAATCCTGCGATATCCGTTCGGCGTGGGGTTGGCGGCGGATATTCAAATGTCAATGGGGATCAGCGAGGTGACACATTTTAACGGGTGAAAATATTATTCGTATTCCTTTCTTCCTTCCTTGCGAACCGTCCACGGCCGAGAACAGAGACCGTGGGACAAGGGATGAGCACGAAACGGGAGAGAGAGAGAGAGAGAAAGAAAAGGGAGAAATATGGAAGAGAGGGAGGGAATCTGGGGCCCGGTGTCATGTAAGAAGAGAAATTCGGGGTAGAGTGTCGTGATCGTGGCCGTTTACAAGCTTATATACGTATATATATATATATATATACGTATACCTATCTCTTTATACAGGGTCGGCTTAACGATTCAATAACCGATCGAAATCGGACCTGGTGATGCAGAAATACGTCGACCTTCCAAGTTTGCATCCAAAGTGTTTTTCCTCTCCTCGTGTTCCTCCTCTCCTTTATTGTTGTAACCATCCATCCCGAACCGTTGGATTTAACTCCTCGAGAAACGTTCGATCGATTTCCCTTCCCTCGAATTCCGATTCCGTTAATCGATACGATACAACGATGTAAATAAGAATTTTAATAATTTCACTTTTCTAATATTCTTTTACTCTAACGAAGACGAAAGAGAGAGAGAAAAAATTAATTCTTCTTGCGAGCATCGAGAGAGAGAGAGAGAGAGAGAGAGGAGAGGAGCAGGTTTGGAAGGAAAAGATGAAGGAAAAATGTGTTTCGGGGCGGAATGGTTAAGAGCGCGACGTCGTTCCGGCGAATCGTTGCTGCGTGAAACGAAACGGAAGGCGAAATCCGCTCGAGGGCGTGAAGCGGGAGAGGGGTGTTCCTTCGCAGATCGGTGGATCGTTCGTCTTTCTGCTAAAAATACGCAATCTCGCGGCTACGTCAGGCTGAAGAATTGAAATACACGTACCCTCTTTTTCCATCCTTCCCCTTTGATATCGTTTACCCATAATCATTTAATTTTCTCCCGAAGCGCAAACCCTCCCCCGAAGAGAGACGCCTTCTCCTTCGATTCGACGGAACTTCTTTAGGAGAGGTTTCAAGAGGTTTCTACTCCCTATCTCTTTCTATCTTTTTAAACCGAATCCATCCTTACGCGCCACGTCTTATTCCTATTCGTTCGAATAAGAAATAATCGAAATGCTTCATATCGTTTTGATTGGTTGTTCGGAAAGTAATTTCGTTTTTTTTTTTTTTGTGATGAATGATGAAGCAAAACAGTCGAATTCAAGAAATTCAATCTCGTAGCAATTTCTCGAGTTTATTATTCGTCGGTTTGGTTCGATCGGTGTCTTTCAGAACCGTGGCGCATCTTCGATATTCGAAATTGAACAAAGCTGAAAACCAGTTTTGACACTGTTAATAAAACTTTCTCCGTAGATTTCGTGTCTTAAAACTTTTTCCTTGCCTGAATTCTTACTACTTTTCGGTAATAAAAAAGTAAAATATGCCGAAAATCCTCCTTTTACGTCTTGCATCCTTGTCATCACGCGCGAGAAACAACCACGCAAAATCAAACGAATTTTTCTATATATAAATAATATATAAATAAGCCAACGAAATATAAACCAACTCTCAAAATATAATAATAGCAACACTGTTTAGAATGAAGTTGGCTGAATAAACTAGCGACACTCGCGTGAAAAAACGAAATCACTTTCCGAACGCTCCATATTCTATCTTGTAAATACACACAGAATGATTAATCGCTTGAGTCGACGATGATTCGAGTCTAGTCGAATCAATCGGATTACGTCTCCCTTTTTACATTCATCGTATTTTCCAGTAAAAAGATAAAAATGGTTGGAAATTACAAAAGGGTCGATATCATCGATTTCGAATTATTTAATTACACGTTAGAAACTCAAGAAACTCAATTAATTGTAATGAAACACGTCTCTTGGCGCGTGTACCCGGATCGAGCGTGTTACGAGGAAGATCGGTGGAACGATGGAAAGATTAGAAAGTAAAAGTAACGAAATTAACGTTGGTGCGCGGATGGTTAGAGTGGGCCGTTTAGCCGTATCCAGTTATGCGTAACGGTATTTCGATGCGCATGAATATTTTCGGCCGGGCGAATCGTATAATGTCACTGCGGCTGGACCGCATCCGGATTACGAATTAATTGCCGCGCGATGAAATCAAAACATCCACCTCCGCTTATAATTAATGTTATTCCGTCGTGTAAAGGGCGGTTCACCGCAGGTAAATCGTGCAACTGAACGTGCAAGTAAATTCGCGTGATCTATGATCGTTTTCGACGAGCGTGTGTGCACTCGACTCTGTCTCTATCCTACCCCACCCTCGCCCACCCTACGAAGAGGGTAACGAGGGGAGGGGGGAGGGGGCGGGTGAGAGAAAGACGATTAGCGGAATAGCTTCTCGAAGGGCGATCAATTGGATAACAGGATTAGTTTAACCTGTTTTGCGGTTCCCACCTCCGCTCTCTTGTCCACCGCCCTTCCCATCCCTCCCGATTGAATGTATTCCGCTTCTTCTTCCTTTTCCCTTTATTGCCAAACCTTCGCCCCTCCCCCCTTCGATCTTTAATGGTATTAAAGTTATATAATTATAGACGAATTGAATCCTCTCTCTCTCGTGGATTTTCGTTTTTCAACATTCTGGATGTATTGGTGAAAATATTAAACACGAATAGTTAAATAGTATTATAAGACGAAATAGAAATTCGAAATTTCTTTCATTTTTTCCAAAAACCTATATATAAGCGTATTGATATAAACAAACGTTAATAATTAGGAAAATTTGGAAGAGAAGAGAGATTTTCGAAATGTAAATCTGTCGTATAGAGATTTTCGCACGGGTGCAAAATATTCCCGTTTCGTATGCGAGGAGGGGGAGGGTTAAAATGCAAACATCGGGAAGGTCGCAGAATCCTTAATCAAAGTTTCATAAAATCGGAGAGAGGGAAATTTGGCACGGGAAAGAGAGATAGAATTTGCAAAGTGGCGGCAGTTTTAGCAGGAATTGGACACGCCTGGGGAGGGGGGGGGGAAGGGGAGAGGGTGGCAAGGACGTGGGTATACGTGGGTATATACAGTGGGTATATACAGGGTCTCGGATTTGATTTACATCTAGGCCCGTAATCGAGGAAAGATTAGACAGCAGCCAGCTGCCGGGTCAACGCGCGTCGACGAGAGCCGCCTGCGAGGGTATTTGTAACCGAGCCTTGTCGAAATGTTAATGCGAGCCAATGCTCGCTAATCACCCTGACACTTTGGCTTAAGCCGCGTTCGGACACAACAACACCCCTCTGTCCCCATATTTTTTGCTGCGTCATTCATAAGAGCCGCGCCGATTTTCGCACCGATAGTCGTTCCATCCACCTTTTGGATTAACAGTTTTTCAAAGTTGTTACCCTCCAATGATTTTTGGAGACGTTTTATTCATATTTTTCTCTATATAGAAAAATTCTACATATAGTTAGTTGTACAACTGATTTTGTGAACTATCCGTCGTCCCGATCTGATTCTTCTCGAAGGTATTAAGGAATATTTTTTTCGTGGAAAAAATTTCGACGATTGACATCGTAACGATACGTTCTTTTTTCGAAGCCTGATTCTTTTTGTTCATTCTCTTTTTCGAAGAAAAAGGGGAAAGCAATAAAACTTGTTTTCTTCTTACAAAGGAGCAGCTGGATTGGTAGCTGCAATCGGTAAAGGAAGGGGATGTGGGTCCGATAAGAGTCAACAGCTTACGCTTTTAGAGTCATGCGGGAAGGATTAATTCTCCGTTTGATATTACGTTGGGATTTTTTTCGTAAGAAATTGGTAAAAAAAGAGAGTAAGCATTCGTACATGAGACAAAAATAAGTACATCGTTTAATTTATAAGTCAAATATATCGCGTGTTTAAGTTATTATTTAACTTGTCTCTCCCTTCTCTCCAAACTTGAACACAACAGTAAATGGACTTTGAATTAATCGGCATATCGACCGTAATATCGGCTTACAGTAGAAATGTTCATTAACAGTACACACATTATCATGGTGCAATTCACCACCATTATTTCTATCTATAGATTAAAATGTTGAATCAAACGAATTAAACGTTGTTTCACCTATATCGACACGATCGAGTATCTCTGAGTACATGCACAAGATCGTCTCACATGCACAAGATTATCTCACATGCACAAGATCGTCTCGTAACATCGTAATCGTTTATATTGCGATATATCTGTATTTCATTCTTTAGTATCACGAGGCGCAAATATTGATTCAGTTCAATTTTACAATATTGATTATTTTCAGTCAACGGGATCGAGAATTTGAGGGTTTACAAAGATACGAAATCGTCGGATGTACTTTTTCTTTTTTCCATTATTCCTCTCCCCGTGTACGATCGATATTGATAAACAACGATTTAACCAATATTAGTTTCTATCAATTCTACGCGACGTTTAATATTATATTCAATTATATACGATATTATACACGGCAAACTAGCTTCCGATTCAAAATTAATACTTGGAAAGTGATTTTGCGAATGGCGCGCAATTTCATATTATTACCCGAACTAGAATTAACAGACAAATGGAAAACAATGATAGCGGTAATAATACCATCCGACAAGTTTCTAATTACAAACGTATTCTTGACATTGACTCGTTCGATAAAACAATTATAACTTCACAAATATATAATTCTTCCTTTTCGAAAGAAATTTTCAAATAAATTGATTAATTTTTTTTTTTTTTTTTCAGCAACGACAACATTCATCGTATATTTCGAAATATAATATTATATATATCGTTTATAGTATCGTTTCAAATATGTTCAAATCTGAATTAATTTCCATCCGAATGAAATGAATCGAAAGGGGAGAAATTAAAGGAGAAATTGATCGGGAAGATAGAGTGGGGAAATTTATTAAGATAGATTCGAAAAAGAAGAAAAGTGGTTTCCGTTTCGAGAACGGTTGGTGCAGTCGAAGAGGGTTAAAGTGGCGAATGTCAAACGCGTATAATAGCGTAGGAGTAAGGGGTGACTGAGGACTGGCTGGAGGAGTGTGAGAGGGAGGGGAGGACGACGGGGTGAACGATGCCTGGTATAAGTCAGAATGCGGACAACCGTGTGGTTTCGGGGGTGAGAAGTTTAAATGGCTCGTCCGTATGGTGCTCCTCCATCCCTTTAACTCCCTCCCTCTAACCCCATCCCCCTTGCTCTCCTCGTCCGCCGCTGTAACAACCCCCGTACTATCCACCTTTCGGCTTCCAACATCTAATTTTAACACGTCGAATCGCGCTTTAACCGTGCCTTCTACTTTTATCCTATATTTAACACCCGTTAACAAATACACATATATTTCAGAATTGTTAATCGCGTTACGTTCAAACATTCTCACGATAATTCGTTCTTCGTATTATATATGAATTACAATGTGGAATCTTTAAACGATATTTCCTCTCCTCTTTATTTTAAATCACTGGAATCATTTTATTTGGAAAAGCGATATTTTTAATTATTAATATTATTAATTTGTGGGAAAATTGCAGAGTCGATTCTAACCTCGAAACTTCTCTAATGAAATTTAGATTATTTTTTTATTAATTAATTAATTAATATTAAATTATTTTTTTTATTATAAAAATAAACGAACTTCATCTAATGAAAATTTCAATTGCTAGTATTTTATCAGCGAAATTAATCTTTTATATGACTGAAGAAACTGCTCGCTTAATTTCTATGGAAAATTACGACGTTTAAATATGGAATCTTTAAGCGATATTTTCTCTTCACTTTATTTTAAATCACTGGAATCATTTTATTTGGAAAAGCGATATTTTTAATTATTAATATTATTAATTTGTGGGAAAATTGCAGAGTCGATTCTAACCTCGAAACTTCTCTAATGAAAAATAATAAAAAAATAAACGAACTTCATCTAATGAAAATTTCAATTGCTAGTATTTTATCAGCGAAATTAATCTTTTATATAACTGAAGAAACTGCTCGCTTAATTTCTATGGAAAATGACGTTCAAATGTGGAATCTTTAAGCGATTTTATTATTTCCTCTCCGCTTTATTTTAAATCACTGGAATCATTTTATTTGGAAAAGCGATATTTTTAATTATTAATATTATTAATTTGTGGGAAAATTGCAGAGTCGATTCTAACCTCGAAACTTCTCTAATGAAAAATAATAAAAAATAAACGAACTTCATCTAATGAAAATTTCAATTGCTAATATTTTATCAGCGAAATTAATCTTTTATATGACTGAAGAAACTGCTCGCTTAATTTCTATGGAAAATTACGACGTTCAAGTGTGGAATCTTTAAGCGATATTTTTAAAATTACATGGAGCAAGATTGAAGAGTCGATTCTCCTGAAACTTTATCTAATGAAATTTTCAATTGCTAGTATTTTATCAGCGAAATTAATCTTTTATGTGACTGAAGAAACTGCTCGTTTAATTTCTATNATTGAAGAGTCGATTCTCCCGAAACTTTATCTAATGAAATTTTCAATTGCTAGTATTTTATCAGCGAAATTAATCTTTTATGTGACTGAAGAAACTGCTCGTTTAATTTCTATGGAAAATTACGACGTTCAAATGTGGAATCTTTAAGCGATATTTTTAAAATTCGTGTGTACAGGTTAATATATATTACATGGGGCAAGATTGAAGAGTCGATTCTACTCTCGAAACTTTAACTTTAATGAGATTTTCAATAACTAAATATTTTATCAGCGAGATTAATCTTTTATGGATATGACTAGAAAACTGGTTGCTTAATTTCTTAAATATCGTAATGAGTATATACTTTGAATACATTTCACGTCTTTTTGATCGTTGTTTGCATACAATATTTACAATCTATATACGTTATACAACTTAATAATTAAATCTCGATTAAAACTCTATAAACCCCTTATAACCTCTACATATATTGTTTTGATCTTTAAAAAAACTCCATAACGCGTATAATTTCCGAAATTTTCTCAGTTTAATCGTGTCTCGTCTTGCACAATAATATCGAGTCACGGTTAAATTCCATGGAAATTCTCACGGAAAATCTTAATGATCCCGCTTAAGTCTCTACGTGCTAGAATTTCCTGAATTCGGTGTCCCGCGGATTAAAGCGGTTAATGCAAGTTTGAAGCCGATGAGTGGCCGTGTTCCAGGGGATCGTAAGGGGATTGATAGCGATCAGGGACACGTGTCCATCGCGGAAAACTTTACGGTGTAATAAAGAGTCGGTTGTCCCCGTATCCGGGTGAAGGGGATGAACTTTCACGAGTGACGAGGTTATACGTGGAACACGAAGCCTTAGCCCATCGTTCGTCCCCGGTTACAACCCTCCTCCGCCAGTGATTTAAGTGTCAGCCTAACGTAGTAACTTCCTAACGTGCACAGATGCGACAAATCGACACAAGTTCTATGATATGCGGCGGCGCGCCAAAGTCTTTAAGATTTTGTCCTCCTACATTTTCTCTCGTTAAGAAACTTCTTCTTCTTCTCAGGTATACAGTTCGCTTGTCTTTTTACTTTTTTTTTTTTTCTTTCTTTTTTTGATCTAATTTCTTCTAATTTTAATATTATGGTAAATTTTTTTAAGAGAAATTGATGCTCAAAGTGAGCCGTAATAAATATAACTTATCGTGTTATGAAGAATTTACTGCTCTTATCGTTTCGTTGGAAAAGGAAATTTCTAAACGGAATTGTATTCGAAATATGGAAAAGAAATGTCGAAACTTTGATTTCATCTGAAGATTAAAGAAATTCTTCATAAGAGGTAAGAAAAATTATTCCATGCAGAATTTTTAAGTTAGATGTCAATGTCTCTGTAAAGTGATGTTCAAATATTTTTGTCACTGCACATCGAAATTGTGGAATAGGTAGACAAAAATAATGTCTCTTATAATAGTAAAAATCGTAGATTTATAGAATAATAAAATCGCATGAAATATGATAAAATCGACTTTTGATATCTCTTGTGAGTTTAATTATAATTGATGTGACAGTGTATAAATCCTATTACGGATTCGAGATACAATCAATGGATTACGAGTCACAAAATTAATTTATTAATAATATCTGATGACTTTTGAGAATCTATTTTAACTTTTCGTAGTTAGAATTTTCACTCGATTTCGGAAGAAAAGTTATAATTTTATATTTATAAACTTAAATAACTATGATTTCAGGAAAAATTTCAGGAAAGAGAGAGAGGGATAGAGAGAGAGAG
>NW_025224966.1:3065883-3323308 GCF_014066325.1 Apis laboriosa
GAGAGAGAGAGAGAGAGAGAGAGAGAGAGAGAGAGAGAATTGTGTTTGTATTTTTTTTTTTTACAATGCATAACCTTTTATTCGATAACACGCGCGTTCAACCATTAATTCATATTAGTTTACAGTTCATAATTGAGCGAAGTAGGTAATAATTAAAAAAACAACTTGAAATGTGCATTTGATCGATTGCACGAGTTTTAATTTTTATTTCGATATTACGTTTCATACGTTGATACGTTTTCACTCGTAAATCGAAATTTTATAATCTCTATCAAATGTTAATTAACATTTCTAGTCGTGAAAACGATCCATTCATTCCGATAAAAATAGAGATTTGAACGTTTTTAGAAATTCTTCGTTATACATTTTCTAATGGAAAAAACAACGTAACAATGGAGATTCACAATTATATTTCTTTATATTTTTATTCTTTATATTTCTCGATAATTTGTACATCGATTTATTTATTCTGTATATATATATATATAACTTTAACAAGAGATATTTGAAATACGCTATATTCCATAAATCTCATCACGTTTGAGAATTCAAGGTATATTATGAAATCATTGACGAAATAGTATCGCTAAATGATCAATCAATATCAAATGTGAACATTTGTATAATCTTGATCTATTACTAAATTTTAGAAACTAATTACCAGCTCGAAAAGCACGATGAAGAATTAATCGATTGTTGTCCGAAAATTCTAAATTTCGTACGATAAAAGTGCAAATTTACGACGTATGAAAAACAATAATAAAAACGATAATAAAAGAAGGAAGAGCGGAGGGAGGGGGGTTCCGATGAAATGCTCAAAAAATCGTTGAATAAAAAAAAAAAAAAAAAAAGAAATAAAAAAATAAATAAAAAAAAAAGAAAAAAAGAGTTCTCGTCGAAAACACAGAGCGAGATCCGCGGTGAAATCATTTGTAAACCGTCAGGGATGAAGCACATCACGCGTACTATGATATTTTAATATTCATCAAATAGTTTCAGAGCCGTGCTTCAATGGATTAAATTCGCGTATTAATAAATCCGCGAGGCGTTCGATGAAACCTACCCTATTGTAATATCATATCCATAACAGGGTGGAATCTTCGGTATTTTCGAAATTCTCCCCCCTCCCCCCCTCCCTCTCCTCCCTCTCCTCCTCCGGTTTCCCTCCCCTCCCCTCCCCCTTCCTCCCCCCTCCCTTCGTCCCGCGCGAAACAAATTCCATTTTGGACAGACCTTCCTTGCTAGAGAGCATTACCTGGCCCGTGTCACTAACAACTACTTAATTAAGATTAATTACCACTCGACTCCAAATACGGAACGGAGGATTCCGCACGCGATACGTACGCGTCGAACGAGAGCAAAACGAAGGAGGAAAAAGAGAGAGAGAAAGAGAGAGAGGGAGAGGGAGGGAGAGGGAGAGAAAAAAATTCAGACAGGTTGCAAAAATGAAATTTCGTCGAATTCCCCGTTTGAGGATCCCCGCTAACGAACGTTTTCGTTTACAAGAGTCACCGGGATATAATGATCGATTGCAATTTTGTGCATTCGTATGCGACAAAGCCAGTGCGCCCGGTGGATTAAATAAATTCCATAATACTCTCCACTTCGATCCCCGGTGAATAATACGTGCTTCCGCGTATTTATTTACTAGGGACACATGTGCGCCCCTATACAGAGCCAGAGAATTTATAAAGCTATCACGTGCCCCGCTCTGTCGATCATCGATGCGCACCGCTCGCGCTCCCTATAAATACCGAGAACAGGTTTTTTTCCAAAAGATTTTCCGCAAATTTTTCATCTTCTCTTCGACTCTCTCGAACGAACGAACGAACGAAACTAAACGTTCGAAATTTTAACCCAGACGCGTGGATCTTTGAGAAAAGACACTGTTTTTATACCACGTATAGTTATTTCGTGGTCCCCCTTCCTCCTTGTTTGATTCGATTATCGAATTGCCCCAGGTTTTTCGATAAGATTTTCCATGTTTCGGTACTCTTGATGATGAAGATGCACGAAATTATAGTAGATATGTGTCTTGTTCTGTCGATCATCAAGGTTATTTTGATAATAAGGATTTTTCAAAAAATTTTCATCCTCTCTTTAGCGTTTTTGACAACGCATTTCAATTTTCAATTCAAATTTCAATTCAAATGCATAGATTATTTGAGGAATAAAAAATAATATATATATATATTATAGTTGTTTTTGGGATAATTACCTACGTTCCACTAATCTTTATCAAATGTCATCAGTATCCAACGTGATACGAGTATAATACGCAATAACTTTATTATACACGTTATATATTATACTTAACATATTTTGGTTACTAAAATTTTCGTAACGTGTACAACTGACAATCTTGTTAACGATTAATGAACGAATAATGTATCTCCGTCATCATTAATTACAAATAGAAAATTAGCCATGGTTAGCGTGTTACGTTATCATGTAGTTTAACTAGCGTTTAGAATATACCCCTTTTATTATACCGATTCCATTATTATTAATCGAAACGAATATTCATTTTTTATCATATTAACACACATATTCGAAATAACAAAAGAATATTTCTTTCATATTTTTCTTTCTTTCTTTCTTTCTTTTCTTTTTCACCACCCCAAAATTTCTAAGAAATGTAAAATTTTTCAATAGAGTATTCGAAGTATGACGGATGAAACGAACGTCGTAATTTTCCCGACGATGAAAGAAAATGTATCGCTTTATATTTTTTTACCAAACGTAAAAACCTATCGTAGTCGAAGTACGACGACGTCTCGTTGGATAGGGAATACGGGATAGGAGGCGACGGGAGCGAAAGAGAGCGCGAGGGAAGAGGAGGGAAACAGAAGACGGGAATTTCCTGGTCGACGATTTACACCCGTCGTAGAAAGATCGCATAGGCCGAGAGAACGCGCCACCCTCTCGGTTGCTCTCGTTCTTCCACCACGTTTCATCCCCTTGCTGTCAGACTACTGACACCGCGCTTCTCTCTCTCTCTCTCTCTCTCCCTTCCTCCCTCCCTCTTTCTTTTTCTCCTGTCGTCGTCTACACTCTCGAAAATTTTCCCTTCTTTCATAATTTTATTCATTTTTCTTGCCGGCTTCATCCTACAGCTCTCTGTTTGCCTATGGAAATCCCGTGTCGTCCTACTGCTGCTACCCGCTCAACTCCTCTTCCCGACCCAACACTTTTCAACCCTCGTGTACATTTCACGCCTGCTATCCCTCCTCCTCCTCCTCCTCCCCCTCTCCACTCCTGTCTGAATATTATTAGTAATTAACGAAAGGAACGGACACGACGCGGGATTCGCGCGGTTACCCGCGCAAGATGATTCTATTATCGAAAACTTTTCCCTCCCTCTCGGATCCTTCCTCCTCCCGAGAAACCAATTTCGATGGATGGATTTTTTTCTTCTGGAAGCGCAAAATACATCTTTGACATCCAATTTCGTTTTTTTCCTTTTTTTTTGATATTTTACAGGTAAATTGGTGAGGATAGGAAAAAATGATTGGGGACATTGTAAGATAATCAAAGAAAATAAAATATTATTATCGAGTGCTTCGAGTGTTTCGTTCTTATTTTGTTGAAAAGATTCTAGTAAACAGATGATTTCTGAACTTAGCTGTACCCTCGAAGAAGTTAAGATTTGACTTTAGTCTGCATGTGATATTTGTTGTTGTAGAAGAATAATAAATTTTATCGTCATAAATTTGTTCGTTTACGCGAATATATTTTCAATTGATGGCAAAGACTCGTCGTTTTGCTGTCAATAATTTCGTATAATCAGTTTTCTCTTTAAGCCTTTTAGCTATAAGAATAATTTACTTAAACAAATGATTTTCCTTTATAAACTTTTCCATCAAATGTGTATATAATATATATTTTTTGAAAATTTATTCGAAAGTTTTATATTCGTTTAAAAGCATATTGTCATATCTTCGGATCGATATATTAAATTGTTGTTGTACACATGGAGAGAAATGATTGTAATGTTTCTATTTCGCGATAATCTAACGCGTACACAACATAATAAAAAGATGTTCAAATGATAAAATATTTAAATTCTACCGTATTCCGCGCGAGTTTAATATTCGAATAATACAAATATAAAATGAAAAAAAAAAAAAAACAAATTACAAATAATTTTTATTGCCATCGTATTTAATACGAATTCGCATATGTACATTCTGTAACAAATGATAAGATATAAATCTTTCACGGTGTGTTTCTAATCTATATAAACAATCTATAAACGAATGTTTTTAAAAGATCACTACTGTCATTTTCGATTAACTCTTAACACCATCGCTTATTTAATTTTCCTTCTTCTATATAGAACGAGAGAAGATATAATATTACGAAAAAGAAATTTCCAATTCGAAAAAGAAAAAAAAAAAAAATTTTAAAAAACCGAAATCACCCATAACGAAAAAAAAAAAAAAAAAAAAAAAAAAAAAAAAGAAAGGGAAGAGTTTCATCGCTACTTGCGTCATCACGGAGGAGAAAAGAGGCAGAAGTGAAAGGCGCAACAAGCGGGGAAACATTACCGCGATAAATACAGAAATGAGGGGTCGAGGCAAAAAGTGAAAAAAAAGAAAAAAAAGAAAGAAGAATGGGGAAGGATTATCGCAAATGGTGAAAAAAGAAAAATTCGAATTTTCCATTGTGGGTGTAAAATGAGCAGAGGCGAGCCATCCGTGGCGTTCATGGTCGAACGATCACTCGTGGGTCAATCATAGCGCATACATACGTACGCAACAAACACGAAAATAGGTGTAAACTGTTCGTGTATTGGGTGCAGGAGGATGCGGAGGAGGAGGAGGAGGAGGAGGAGGAGGAGGAAAAGGGGGAGGGAGGGGGTGGGTGGGCGGGAGGAGGAGAAACGAGAGGTTGCTTTAAATCCGATAGCTCTGTGCAGAGGCGACCACTGGCATTTATTAATTAATAACAAATGTATTCCGGAATGAGTTCAACGTCAAATAAAATGATATTCCTGTCGAGTAATCCGACGTGCTCCCCCGATATGTTCACGGAACAAGAACCGCGGGGATGGATAGTGAATTCTCGTTGAATTAACAGGCTGGTTGCGGAAGATAAAGGCTGTATTTTCGTGAAACTCTCGAGCCAAATCTCATAAACCTAAAAATATTTCCTAGATAAAATTATTATACAAATTAATTATTAAAAATTCGCGATGGATTCTATACATTTGAATAAATCACGGATGTTTCCGTCCAATTGTCTGCCTACGTTTAATTTTGGATCGGTATAATAATATGGAAGAACCCATCGGTTAAGAAAGTTAACGATATTAGCATATATTTTTGAAATAATACCGTATATATTTAAAATATATTTTAATTCGATAACGATAACGTTCCCATAATTCGAATCAAAATTGATCTTAATTGATCTTTGGATTGAACGAGCACGGGATGAAAAGTTAAGAGCGAAAAATAACGGGTCCTGTCCATCCATGTGCATATATTCGAACCGAAAATTCGCACGTTTTCTTAGAGAAAGAAAACTTAATTATCGCAAAATTAATCTTTGAACAGATTTTACAATTTCTAGGCTTGCTCTTTCTTTTGCTATACAACTTACATTCTCTTCTCTTTTTTTCTTTTCCTTCTTTTCTACCTATAAAATGAATTTTCTCTCGTGAAAAAGAGAAATAGATACGTAAATGTAAAGAGAAACGGATGGACGCGTATCGGCCCATAACCCATCCGGGGATAACGTTGTCAATTGAAATAGCTGCTTTAGCGTGGGTGTAATTTAACCTGGCGGTGGATTATATTTCGCGTATGAAAGCTTTCGCATGAAAGTATGAAGCGAAAGGGAAGCGGTGCCCTCGGCCTCCGGTGCGAATTTCAAATGTCGAAAACCTGATATAACGGCGCGTTAATACGCGAATAATACGCGAGACCGTTGACGGCACAGGCGGACGAACGGCGAACGCCACTTTTCGATACGAGATCGTATCAAAGCTTCGAATATACGAGGCGGAACCACGTGAGGCGACGCTCGTGCCTACACGCATCGTAATTACCATTACGATTCCGCTCTCCAACGAATTCAATTGATCCACGCGTGATCCTAATCGTTCGTGTCGCGTCTTTTCCTTTTGCTTGAATGTGGGATCGTCTCGAATGTGATACGTGATATTTTGACACACGCGCGTCGCGTGGCTTATTATTATCGATAAGAAGAGAAAGAGAGAGAGAGAGAGAGAGAGAGAGAAGCGGAACAAACGGAGGGAGGAGAGAATGATTAATTCAATTTGATTCGTTGGCACAGATTACGGTAGTAAACAATCGGCCGGTTTTCGAAATATCGTCGCAATAATTCGCGTTTAGCCGCCATATATTTTTTTTTTCCTCCCCCTCCCTCTCGATAACCCCTGTACACGTGCGCGTTTTTCTTTTTATTACAAAAAATCGGATATTACGATGCCCGTTCCTATCGTTACGATATTTTTGTTCCTCCCCCCTCCCTCCCCTTTAATCTTGATAAATTCGTAACTGGATAAAAGTTTATCCGCGCGATGCAAAAAAAAAAAAAAAAAGAAAAAAAAAATTTAACATAATTTTGACACACAAAGCGCGTTATTTAACGCGTGGTATAACGCTATATACTGGGAATATAATTATTCGTAAAGATTCGAATTAGACGAGGGAACGAGAATGTTACAATCGGGCGAGGAAGAAAACGAATAGGCGAATTTTGATTTGAATTTTCGAGAAAATTCGGCATAAATATATCTGCTATCCATAGAGGATCGATCCTTTTGTAATCCGTACATTACGCAGGCCATATTTTCATTTTTATTTGGAAACAGTTGAGGGTGTAGGGTAGGGTGGATGCTTTTACGGTGAATGTGTGTACGTGTATCGGGTTGTACCATGGAGGGCCGGCCCATGACGAGAGATGAAATTCACCTGGAACACGTGCTGCCCTTGTTCGCCTCGTGACGCGGTGACGTAGGCGTTGAGAGGATTATTATTTTTTTTCTCCGTGAAAAATTGATAGAGATGATTGTTGTTAGTCTACGCGGGTATTATGCAACTACGAAATTGCCGAGTTGCGAGATATAAAAGAAAAATTTAGTATTACGTGTTATTAGCGTGGCGATAGATCTCGGATTTCCATGCAATCAGCTTTCGCGCGTCGAGGAATAAATAGAGAATAAAACAGGAAACTCGTTGTTTGAATTTCAACGTGGCCACTTTTAAACGGAGTTGGACACTGGATCCATTAAAAAAAGTAACTGGATGGAAAATTTTGAATAAAGTTAGTTTAACTCTCTGTTGCATTCCGTTCGGAGATTGGAGACTTAAATTTCAAAGGTGCGTTCCCGGATAGATGCAAAATACGTACATGGACATATTTTTTTTAAACGTTTTAAAAAATAATGCCGTTAGAATGGTGTTATTATTTATTTCGTCACCACGCTCATTTTTAAGCAGACTAAGCAGCCATGAATATTTTTTCTCACCTCGTCATAAAAATTCATGAAACAGAGGGTTAAGTAATTACTTTATTTAAAGGTATTAAATAATTTATTACCAGCTATTATCAACAATTTGTTCTTCGAATAATAAATTGTTAACTTCGATCGTTAAAATTTTATCGATCTCCTGCCTCCAAACTACTCCCCTTAAGGTGTTAAGCAGTTTGTCATCATTAATTTAAACACGCCATCAAGAAAATATTAGAAACTTATCGATAGATAATCACGCACATCGCAAACTAAATTATTCAAATAAATAAAGATACTAGATTTTGCCACGTGTTTCAACGCGATCGATTTCTTTTTTTTTTTTTTTTTTTTTTTTGGAGACGAGGCTCGGACACAAGGATGGAAAAGATATAGAATATTCGCACCTTGGAGGTTGCAGGTGGCATATCCGGATACACGACATCGAACGCGCGCCCGTAATCGAATGACCAATGGAAAACTTGGTCGACCTCGATCCTAAATTCGCGATTAGGGCTGCTAATTGCGCATCACCAGCAACAGCAGATGTATCGCGCGCACCCGAAGTACAAAGGGGCGACCGCACCGCAGAGTTCTGACCAGCAGCAACCTAATCAATGCGCATTTCGCTGCCGATTTCCGTAATTGTGGTGACGCATTTGAACGTCCTAGAATCGTTCCGAGATGAATAAACAAGCAAACGGATGAATAAGCGGGGCACGCTTTGACACCCGAAACTCGTTCCTCGACTCGCTATATATTCGCTATATATATTGTTGTCGTAAAGTTGTCGTAAAGTTGTATCAGAAATTAGAAATTAAAAAAAAAAAAAAGAAAAAAACATTTTGAAGCAGTTGGAAAAAATTAATTCTCGGCGAATTCTTGAAAAAGACGCTATGATGGAGAAAATTTTTAAAAATATATGAACATTCCTCCGAGTCCCTTTTAAAGGGTTAAATCGTTAACGAGACAAGGAGAAAATTGTAAAAAAAACGCAAAGGAATATTTGACTTCCAGCTAACTTTTTTCACAGAGGTTTAAAAGGTTTGAACGATGATCTGAATGGATGACAAATCGGTGGGTAAAATCGACGAAAACAAAATGTTTGAAAATACAACGTCCGACTTCCCCGAAAGACGACCGACCCAAGTGTCCATTCTCCAGCGAGACAGGGGAACGAACGAGCGATAGCAGTAGGACGTGGAATGAAGAGGATGTGGAAGGAGAGGATCAGGGGGTCGAATTAGAAGAATTTTGCCATAAAAACCGGTTTTCGAGCGGAGGACGTTGGCCAGAGGAGGGTTGGTACAGAGAGAGAGAGAGAGAGAGAGAGAGAGAGAGAATAGGGGATATCGGTGTTGGTGGTATTGTACGGTAGCCGATATTAAAATGCCGGTGATTGATGTGTGTACCGTGCTGAGCGGTACCGCGTTACGATACACACCGTGGCAATGGGGCGGCCAATGGGAAATCTCACCCTACGCACCTTACTAAAATACGGGGGCCGTCATAACGGGGTGATATTGCATCTTTGCGCGGCCCACGGATTCCCCTCCTTTCTTTGTGATCCATCCAACAGTGGCTAAAGTTTTCGTGGTCCAGAGAGATGGAAGGACAAGAAGGAAAAGAGAAAGAAGAAAAAGAGGAGGACGATCGGTATTTATATCTGCGTAAATCATGGCGCCATTGTGGGAAGGGCGACGCGACGCGTCGAAACGCGAGGACCTCTTTCGGTTTCCAATAGGGGGACGATGCCACTAAATCTTGTACGATTTCGATGGATCGGGCATTCTTCTTCTTCTTCTTCTCCTCCTTTTTAATTTATGATATCGATTTCTATTAATCGTTACCACTCGATCATCGCTCGATCCGTTTCGAGTCGAAACGGCTGGATCTATCGATCTTTCTTTGTTTTTCATTAATTCATCGATAATTTATCGTCTCGAACTATCAACTAATTTATCGCCACGATTGATTTTAGGATTTTTTTTTTACGTTCTTTTCTCGAGGCGAATTCGTTTCGATCGATCTTCTGCTTCGAAATCGAAGTTAAGGAAATAAAAAGTTTTTACTCTGAAAAGAAAAAAGAAAAAAAAAAAAACGATCAAAGGGAAGTTGGCGATTGCACCGTTACGAAGATCGATAACAAGTTGAAAAGTTGTGGATCGGTGGTTGTTGGCTAGGTGGCGGCCATCCGAATGCTTGAACACTAAAATCGACATTCGAGGTAAACTGCCAGGGAGCATCGCGTTATCATCAGCTGTTACCTGGTCGGCCATTAGCGATAAATTGACAGGCAAACACGGAATTGATTTTAGCACCGCAAAACTCGGTTTCTGCGGTGTCTCGCCACCCACACTTAACCGTTTGCCGTTCGGTATCCCGCGCGCGCGGATAGGAAAGGGCTCGAAAGCTCGCAGCGTAATAAATCGATGTAAACGCGACCGACGACAGAAACGAGAACGGGAGACAAATCATCCTGCGGACTAAGCGATTCGACCGAAACAGAGAGAGGGAGAAAGAGAGAGAGAGAGAGAGAAAGAGAGAAGGGAAAAAGGGGGAGAAAAAAAGAGAGCAAAATATCACGCGATCGAGTGTTATCAAAACAGCGTTTGTCAATGAAACGAAAATATTGCGGCTCCGCAGGAACAACGCGCCAGCTTCGATTATATTTCGTTCGCTAATCGAGGCCAATCCACGATCCGACACGCAAACCCTTTCCGCAAATACTATCGAAATAGTACTCTTTCTACCTTTCCTCTTGGAGGATCGCGTTTAACTTTAGATCGATAATCTGTAATTTCCGATGTGCGTATAGAGAACAAAGAGAGCGTTAAAAAATCGATCGCGAGAGTCTGACTGGATAATTAAGATGCGATCGAATCGATCGAGTCTCGTAAAGTTTTAACAATATTTTAATAACATTCGATCGATCGTGCTTAATTATAAAAAATCGCGGAAATACAATTTTCCTTCCTTCTTCTCGCCACATATATAACCGCCTTTCTTGATCCCAAACGACAAGGAACGAAGCAACATTCTACCACCCTTCCCCTTCCCGCCCCCACAGTTCAGCAGTCGTATTCGTAGTATTATCAGGTTGGAATGTCGCCGTAATAAATGGCGGAATCATCCCCTCCCTTCCAGCTGCGAGGCACAAACAATCCCCCCCTCCCCCCGACCGCGATTCACCCTTATATTGTTACTCGAACAAAGAGTCGCGCCACGGATGACTCGTGCTATGTGCTTTATGGTAACAACCCCCTTATCCACTATTCCGCTCCTCTTTCGAGTCGCGGCGGAAAATCAAGGTTATCCAATCCAAAACTCCAACCCAAAAAATAAAAATAAAATTTTCCTTTTCTCTTTCCTATTTGCTTCCCAATTTCCAGAAACGTCGAGCATCGATCTCCTCTTCTTTCTCCCCTCCCCTCCCCTCCTTCTTTAATTTAAACGCATATCGAATTAATACCTTCACTTGAACATCGCGTAAGAAACGTTGCGTTAATTAAAATTATAACAGATGCAAATTGAAGGACGAAGAAAAAGGGGAAAAAAATGTAACGTGAAAAAAGGATACGTACGAAAGAAATCGAGAGCACGCGCGCGATTCGATTCGGACGGTTGACAAAGAGCGTGCAGGAGGAAGGATGCAGGATGGAAGCGAAAGCGAATTAAATTCCCGATATAAGATCCGATTGAAACGATACGCGTATCGGGGAGGGAGGGGAGGATCGAGTAACAAGCGGGAGGAAGAACGGAGAAATAAAGTCGTCCCGCGAAATTTATCCCCTGCACGTTCCCCCTCTCCTCTTTCCTCTACGGTAGCAGCGTGTATCGCGATGTTCTCCATCTTCTCTCTCCGCTTCATAACTTCTTTTCAACCTTGGCCGCTCATTTTTTTTATTAAACCACTATTTGCAGTCGAGCTACGGGGAGCGGGGTGGGGGTGGGGCACGGAACGCGTTGCTAACCCTCCTCTCCCTCCCACCCCGCCGCGTTATAATACAATGTAGCAACGCGATGTAGCGAGCGTAACTACAACCTACTTGGTGACAAACGTTCTTCTTCTTCCTTTCCTCCTCCCCTCCCCTCCCCCTCCCTCCAGCCGCTCGCGTTTTTCCACCGTTATGTTACGTGCGCGGCCTGTGTACCGTGGGGCAATATGGAAGATCATATGTCATGCAGAAGCCGGTGGAGGAGAAACGGAGGGAGGGGGTGGGTGAGCACGACGCACACCCTCCCTTGTTTCCCTTCGTTTGCACACAAAAGCGGCGTGCGCGCGTCAAACGAGAAGAGAGAGAGAGAGAGAGAGAGAGAGAGAGGGAGAGGGAGAATGGAAGGGAGAAAGAGGGAAAGTGAGAGGCGTTTCGGTACGTGTAAACACAGGCGCACGCACACGCGGGCAAAGGGGTCGTAATCTGTGCGTGAACGAAAACGGGCGCACAGTGAAAGCTGGCTCACACGTACGGAGATTGAATTCCAGCAAACGGCGATGTAACGTCGCCGGAAACGAATAAGCCAAATAAAATAAATACTAAGGGCTTTCAGCGTGTATACGGGGCGGTCACGATTCTCGCTTGCCCGTATATGTGTGTATGGGTGTGTGTGTATACACGCGTTTGTTTGCACGCGAGCTCGTGACTTTATGCGCGAGGCCGCGGAGTGATATACACGTTGGGCGGCGCGGTGAACGCGCGCGCGCGTGTGTGGGTGCGTTACTGCCGAGCGTGCGGCTTATTAATCTGACGCTAAAGCGATAAAGCGGCTGCCCACGCGACAGCTACGATAGTACTTCATACGAGCACCACCACACGCGCGCCTACCTCTTCGCGCCCCTCTCCGCGGCAACGATTCGGGCCTATTATCGGGCCACCCTTAAGACCTCGGCTGTCATCCCCCTGTTGCCTTGCTAACCGCCGCTTCGATCACCTGTCGCTCGTTTGATCGATTTCACGTGGACGGCCTCCGATTCTTATTAAACATATTGCTCGTGTAAGTATCGTCCATAAGTATCGCGTTAAATATCGAAAGTTGTAATATGTAAATGTTGTTATGTTCGTAAAGTTGGCGAAATTAGATTTATATTTATTATTAGTAGATTTATCGAAGATCATTTGAAATATACGTAAAACTTGTAGGATTCTGTATTTATTTCCGGAATAAAACGAAATTTAATACGAAGTAACATAGTAATGAACTTTTTCTTGTTCGGTTTCAAGTATTTTATTTCGACTTTGTGTACTTTCGACTGTTTCCAAAAAATTATCCAAATGATAAGTGTTTTATAAATGTCCTTAAGATAACACTTGAGAGATAAAAATTATTCGAAATTTAATGATGTAGAAAGGAAAAAAAGAAAGAGAGAATGTAATAAAAAATCCGAAGGGTGCAAGAGCAAATGCAATTCGAGCGTGCTCGTAAATATTAGTAAATATACGACCTTCGAATACGTTTTTTTTTTTCCCTCCGTGTAGCGAGATTATCGATAACGAACAACGAGATCGAGCGAGGAAAATGTCGACGCGACGATACCGTTAAACAGACCCAAGAGTTACGAGGTACGCGACATTTGCAAATCGGGCGTTTAAAGCGGGAGAAGAAATAGAATCGAAGGAAATCGAGGGATATCTCCCCACGCGTGTTATCACGCGACACACGTAACGTGGATTTGGATGCGCGTAAGCGCGTCGTTTGCAAGATTTTCTCCACCCTCGTCTACTTAGTATTTAAATTATTATACGAAATATCGGCATCTCTCGATATTCCTTCGATCTTTCCATCGATTCCTTCGATCGTTTGGAAACAGTCGACCGTGTGTTTTCGAAATTTTTACTTTGCATCATTGCATTTTATCGCGAAATTCTTATTCAGAGAGTTTATTCATAACGATCAGAAAATAACGTAAAATTTCTAATAATTGCAGGGGACGTTTATTCGCAGAATACACATGGTATGCAAAATAGAAGGAAATATTCGAATATAATTAGCGAAGTATCCGAAGCATAAGTCGTATCTCCATTTCCTTAATCATGTTTATATACAAATTCTATTTCCGTATAAATATTCTTCAGATTATCGATAACATATAAGAAACAAAAAAAAACATTTAGAATCGCAAGTTTCTAAAAATAAATACCGACAACAAACGATATTCACTTTTGCCACTAAATAACGATCGCGTTATTATTCGAAATTCCAATTCTTCGTATACGCGTAATCCGATCTCGAATTAACATAGTTAACAAATTAACGATAATAAGTAGAAATATCCGGGCGGGCGAACGCGACAATTTGTAAAATCGCGGGGAACAAATTCGTGAGGAAGAGCGGGAAACGAGGGAACAGGTGGAGAGAGGCGGCAGGTCGTAACCGAGGGAGGGGAGGGGGGGAGGGAGAAGGGGCCGCGTATACGCGAGGAAACTAAATCAGTGGGAATTCCCGTAGCCCGCTTACGGTTCCGCGTATGTGCGTAGATTTAACCTCTGCACATGCACACACACGTCCACGTTTCAACGTTTCAACGTTGGTGTTTCCCGCGTTATCATTTCGAAAATCTCTAAACAGCTCTCATCGTCCCTCTGGAAAGCCAGCAGCCCTATCCGTCAGCCGCTATCTCCTGCCGCCTTTGCCTCCGTATCCGCGCGCCGTATCCACGATTTCATTTTCCCTTCCCCACCCTCTTCTCCGTCCTTTTCTTCGCCAACCCCCCTCCCCGTGTCCTCCCTCTGGCGAGTTTAAAGAAAATCGGTGAAAATTTAAAGCGCTTAGCGCCCTCGATTGGACTGCAGGGAGTCGAGGAGACAGAGAGACAGAGAGAGAGAGAGAGAGAGAGAGGGATGGCCGTTATCGGAATGCTTATCGTGTGTGAGGGGGCTTAGGTGGATTCCGCTCGACGACCAACACACTGCCGCACATCGGTGCACACATTCGAAGGACACTACCAAATATACTCTCACCCAATCACCGCCAACTACGACCTTCCCTCCCCCTCCCCCTGATATCGCCTACCACTACCTACCACCTATGCCGCTACCCCACACGGTGTTACGACCTGCTGACAAATAGTAACGTATCGCGATTATGCCGTGTTTGCACCGACATCCATCCGTGGTGAAAGATGACGCGTGTTTTACGTAAACGTGCAAGCAAGGTGGGCAAACAACCACCTGGATATGGCGCCCGCGAGGATTCTCGTTGCTCTCGAGTGCGAACGGAATTTCGCGCGAACGCTACGTTTTCATGGAATAACGTTCGTTACACGATTATCGAGATTATAACGTTCTGAACGCTTTGTAACTCGATACATTTGGAGATGAATTTGGTGTTTTTTTTTTTTTATTATTATTATTGGACGAATACGAATAGGGGAGGGGGGAAAAAATGTGAAAATTATGAGAAGCTTTGATTTTTGGTATTTTTTTTCTTCTTTTTCTTTCGATGGAACGTCATTCCATGTAAATTTTTGTTATTACAAGTAAGATAAAGAATGTTGAGAAATGTTGGGACGAAGTATCGTTGGTCGAGTTTTGATTAACGTTGGAAAAGAGTGAGCGTTCTAGATCGGTCTATCAGCGATCTAGCCACTAAGAAGTTAATTGGCGTGGACGATGGGTAATTACGTAGCAGTAACAGCTAGGAAGGGCTGATGACCCAATGCGCGTTTATCACGCGCAACCACTAAGAATGTTAATAGGTCTCGTAACACCTGAATCGATGTTCGAAGCCTCGAAAATGCTGCGGTACAATCGTTATGAATCTCTGAAAATTCAATCATTTTCCGTTCTTAAACGGGGGTAACGTAATAATAAAATTTGCCCGTGTTATTATTTTCAGCGTTGTAACCATTTCCACGTGGAGAGACACGGTGCTTATGGAGGGACAGCAAGGGAGAAGAGACGATCCTAATTCTCAACGACGGCGTTTCATTTACGAAGAGAGAGCTAATCGATCAATTAATCGCAAGAGGAATAGAATTTAATTTTTCTAGTAGCATCCAAAATTCAATATTTTGTTCTCGTAAAATCGGAGAAGCAAGGAAAACGTATTTAATTACTTCGCAGTTGGAAATGAAATATTAATCTTCGAATTAACGGGGGATTAATCGTGTGCGAAAAATGACTGACAACCGCGATTTAAACGATGATACAAAAAAACATATACGACGTGTAAATCACAGAGATGAACGATACGTGTCGAAAAATGAATTGCAAAACGTATCATTAACGATGTTACAAACGACGGATTAGAGAAAAATAAATTATTCGATCGATATTCCCGAAAGGGGATGCGAATGCGATTACTCTTCGAGACTTTTTGGAACAAAAGCACGAGAAAACGGATTTTCATGGTAATTACGGTGAATGGAGATAGAGAAAATATTAGGTAGACGATAGTTTTTTTGGGCAAGTTAAGTGGGTCAGTGGCGGTACAATGCGGCCAAAAGTAACAAAAAGCGCATTGTTATGCGGTTTTAACTAGCGGAGATATGGTCGATCAATGTGTGTGCCCCGTTTGATTTCGACGACGACGCGTATATACGCGCGCATTGTGCCGATACACCGGGATAACGAGTTGCAAAAGAAAATAAAAATAAAAAAAAAAAAAAAAAAAAGGAAGAAAAGAAAAAAAAGAAGGGGAAAAAGGAGGGAGGGGGGGAAAAAACGCCATCCCGAAAAAATGCAGGTTATACAGGAAATGGATATTGAAACGTGTATTTGTTAAAAAAGGAACATAGGCCGGATATTGAAATATGTTTTCACGACGAGACTGTTTTCGATCGACGCGTTCGGTCTTGAACAAAGCAAACAAATCAGCAGGGAATGCAAAACATTTTCAACTATTTCAAAGAGTGTGTAACGCGATGGCCTCTTTCGTTCCGATCTGAAGAGCGTGGATTAAGTTTGGTTGGAAATAATTTGATGGGTGTACACAAAAAAATATATATAGGTATATACTCGTATATAATAGAGCAACTAGAAGAAAGTAGTTGATCGATATTGTAAATATCCGTAATTTCGACATTTTGTGATCATTTTTTTTTTTTTTTTTTTTTTTCAAAACTCGTTCCGAATAGAGGCGAACATTATACGAGGGCCGAGAGATTTTTCGCGCCATGGGTAAGAGGTGAGGTAGTTGGAGGGAAGAGAAGTGAGCGCAGGGCAATTCGATATTTTAATAAAGAATATTGCAAGGCGTCGCAGCACACTTACTTAGTCACGCTGAACGATTACGATAAATTAACAGGTCTCGCCTTTATTCCTCGCCGTTCCTACTCGGAGAGAGAGAGAGAGAGAGAGAATACTCCATAGGACTCGTAGTAGTCTTTTCCCGATTTTAATTACCAATTTAATTAATCCAAAGAGATCCACTTCATTATTCGTGTCATAATTGGACGATAGATCCGTCGAGAAGGTTGATTATTTATCGATAGAGTTTTAAAGGGGGAAGGGGGAAATTGGAAAACAAAAAAAAAAAAAAAAATACGGAGAGGAAACGACGGAGAAACGGGGTGGTGGGAAAAATAAAAATTGCATAGGAGAAGAAAGTGGACGCAATAAAATGGACGACTCTTGGCTCTTGATGGGGATTATTACGGAGTATTAAGGGGAGGAGGCGCCGTTTCGAACGTATATACATATAAAGTAAAAGTGGTTTACGCGCGGCAAATTTTTCGTTACGGGAAGAAGATGGCCGATTAAGCCGGCCTTTCTCGCGGGCCTTCTTCCGCCCCGTAAGAAGTGGCAGACCGAGCCACGCCATTTTTAAAACTGCGCCCGCCGCAGTTTAAGCGGCCAGGAATATATAAATTTTAACGGCGACCATGTTGCTTCTTAATATCCTCCGTGGCCAGTTTCGTGGCCCCGAGTTATACTGCCTTTCCTAGTACAACACCCGAGATGATGCTGTACTCGCTGCTCGTAATCGTATCGCGCCGGCTTTTGCGGTTTCTTCTTAAATCTTGCTCCGTTCTCACGATACTTTCCACCAATACTTTGTCCCCTTTTATTCCCTTCGAGTTCGAAGAGAGAGAGAGAGAGAGAGAGAGAGAGGGAAATTTCGAAATTATTTATTCGAAGCGATGATCGATTCGAGTATCTGATATCTAAAAATCGAACGGAGAAATTAAATGAGATTATTATCGAGGAGTAATGGTAATCGTCGTATTTCTTCCACTATTTACGACGCGAGTGGAAAAGAGAGGGGGAGGGTGGGAGGGTCGACGCGGTGAAAGAGATATCAGAAACGTGTTTCGGCACATTTTTGCGAATACGCGGGGAGAGAATATAACAAACAAAAGTGCGCGCTTTGTATTTTTCGATGGATTACGATGATGATATTTGTGCGCTTGTATTTCTGAGCGGTTCAAAATTTAATCGGAATTATTCCGTGAAAATTACACGCGTTACAGAGGTCAGAGGAGCTTTGTAATCGGCGATCGAATCGAAACAGTGCAACTCAGCACGCGCATAAATTCATATTTTATCGCAGAATGCATTATGCATCGTTCCGGCATATTTTAGCTGCAGTTTTTGCTCTGTTGCATTTCACCCGCATTAAAATGAACCGCAGAGTTTTGCTATGCAACGTGTTTTTAATCGTGCGCGTTACAGACAGGTTTTGTAAACGGCTCGGTTATTCGAGTACTCTCCGCCACGTTGTTCGCGTATTTTTCGTTTTTCACTGCATCAATACGTCGAATTCATAGAATTTTATTTACTACACTATTCGTTAATTTCTCGTCATTAGAATACCTCGTATATCAATGAATTTTTATGTTTCATCCCCCATCTTTCCTCTCGGCTTCGGGTGTTAATGCTTCTTCGCTCGTCGTCGTTTTTTCTTTTTTTTTTTTTTTTTAATAATTTTAGATAGAATCGATGATAAATCTTCGTTACGTTTTCAAGTATTATTACGGAATAATTGATATCCATAAGCGTTTTAAAATCATAATCACGGGATCCTAAAAATCCTAAAAGCGACAATGATTCTTTCAACGGTGTTTCGCAAAATTTCGTCGATCGAGTGAATTAGCCGGTTGTTACTTCGTAAAACGTTGAATCAAGCTCGTTAAATCGTGCGACGATTTAACAACCGCAAGGAAAAACAAAAAGTTTATTTTCCTGATTATTTCCTGTAATTTTTGTAACGGAATGTAAAATTCCAATCGTTTCGAGCGTTACGCGTAAATAATCTCAGGAGAAAATTTATTTTCTACACACACACACACACGTATATGTATTTTTTTAAAAATTAAAAACTTACGCCTAAACGTTATTACCATTGCCGTAATAATTTATGATATCGTTAATATCTTCCTTCCTCCCCTCCTCTTTTTTCCTTACTATTTATGCAGATAATAAATAAAACGCGTATGAACGCGATAGATTGGTATCTCTTATAGAATCGATAATAATTAATTCGCAATCGAGTATCGGCAATAAAGAGAAGAGAACCGTGAAATATTCATTTTAATACATAGTATATTGTGTCAAAGGTTAAAAAATTGGATGAAAAATAATTTATACGCGCGCGCGATTCGACATAAACACAAACGTGTGTTTCCCCCGGAACAGATATTAAGATTGATTTCAATTATCATTCATGGTGTTACGCAAATTTATATACAAATAAAAAAAACGGCAACACAGTTTACAAAACACGGTAATAAAACGGGCGCCGACTGTTTAAAATGAAACACGATTCGTTTTTGCAATATTTATTTAAAACCATAACGTTTAAAAAGCGTTGGAACTCGGCCCACGAGTTGAAAAACGTATCGCGGCCAACGCGATATTAGCCGTATAATTGAATATAGATCGAGGTGCGAACATTTTTCCAATGTTATTAACAAAATATAAACGGTGAGTAGAATTTTATATAATTGGAAAATTGTTTTCAAATATAATTTCACCTCCGATAAAAAGTGTGCTCCACGCGTTGTTAAACGCCAATTATAAGAGGCATCGCCTATCATTTCCTTAATTTAACGAGCGCAAAACAATTTTATTATAAGGTTCATTAACCACGATTTATAAAAATAAATAGCATAATCCTAACCTCAATTTTTAACTAGCTCGAAAACTTTATCTCTTCATCGACTAATTAATCGCTTAAAATTGTCGTCGAATTTCGAAAAGGAAATTCGTTGTTTCATTTTCGATTCATTCGAGAGACGCAAGATTCCTATATATTTTTCCTATTATTTAATCATCAGGGTCGCTGGTTGAATATTATTTTCCCTCCTTATCTGTTTATTTCGTTTCTTATTGTTGGGAGTCAAGCTCGTAAGTAAAGGAAACATCCCCCCTATCCGACGTGCCACGGAATATTTAATTAGTTTTTCCAGCCGACAGTTGCCGTCCATAAATGTTAATTGCAGATGAAGTGGTAATAAGAAGCCGCCCCCTTCTAGTTCTCGGCGACCCGCCCTTCTCTCGCCCCTTAATTCCTTACACCGCTTAACGAGTGCCCGCAAACATTATCCACCGGCAACCGCCCGCTATAAAAACGCATCTTTCTCTCGTTTGAACGATACACGTTGCGCATCTCCGTCAAATCATCTTCGATCTTAACTCGATCTTAAATCGTATCGAGAGACGAGACGAAGCTCACGCTTTTCACTTGTTCGAAATCGATATCAAATACAGGAGAGGAAAGGGAGAATATCGCTAAATGGTTAGAAACGCTGAGGATTAAATTTAACGAAACGATCGATATTCGATCGTGAAGGAAGAAAAGTATTGATTCGTGGAAATAAAGAAAGTAAGTGGGATTGCTTAAAAAGAAAAACAAAAATCGATGTAAAATACAGGAAAGGAAAGGGAGAATATCGCTAAATGGTTAGAAACGCTGAGGATTAAATTTAACAAAACGATCGATATTCGATCGTGAAGGAAGAAAAGTGTGGATTCGTGGAAATAAAGAAAGTAAGTGAGATTGCTTAAAAAAAAGAAAAATCGATGTGAAATACAGGAAAGGAAAGGGAGAATATCGCTAAATGGTTAGAAAGTAACGCTGAGGATTAAATTTAACGAAACGATCGATATTCGATCGTGAAGGAAGAAAAATGTGGATTCGTGGAAATAAAGAAAGTAAGTGGGATTGCTTAAAAAGAAAAAGAAAAATCGATGTAAAATACAGGAAAGGAAAGGGAGAATATCGCTAAATGGTTAGAAACGCTGAGGATTAAATTTAACGAAACGATCGATATTCGATCGTGAAGGAAGAAAAGTGTGGATTCGTGGAAATAAAGAAAGTAAGTGGGATTGCTTAAAAAAACAAAAATCGATGTAAAATACAGGAAAGGAAAGGGAGAATATCGTTAAATGTTTAGAAAGTAACGCTGAGGATTAAATTTAACGAAACGATCGATATTCGATCGTGAAGGAAGAAAAGTGTGGATTCGTGGAAATAAAGAAAGTAAGTGGGATTGCTTAAAAAGAAAAACAAAAATCGATGTAAAATACAGGAAAGGAAAGGGAGAATATCGCTAAATGGTTAGAAACGCTGAGGATTAAATTTAACGAAACGATCGATATTCGATCGTGAAGGAAGAAAAGTGTGGATTCGTGGAAATAAAGAAAGTAAGTGGGATTGCTTAAAAAAAAAAAAAAAAATCGATGTAAAATACAGGAAAGGAAAGGGAGAATATCGCTAAATGGTTAGAAACGCTGAGGATTAAATTTAACGAAACGATCGATATTCGATCGTGAAGGAAGAAAAGTATTGATTCGTGGAAATAAAGAAAGTAAGTGGGATTGCTTAAAAAAAGAAAAATCGATGTAAAATACAGGAAAGGAAAGGGAGAACATCGCTAAATGGTTAGAAAGTAACGCTGAGGATTAAATTTAACGAAACGATCGATATTCGATCGTGAAGGAAGAAAAGTGTGGATTCGTGGAAATAAAGAAAGTAAGTGGGATTGCTTAAAAAAAAAAAAAGAAAAAGAAAAAGAAAAATCAGAATTTTTTCCCCCCGTTTATTGTCAACGCTTCAGCCTGGGACGGGGAAATCGTGGAAAAATCGTTTGAAGCGTTTCGAGAAGAGAGGAGAGAGGCGAGAAAAAAATCAGTGACGATCCTCGGTCGGAGCGAATAGAAGGGCGGGGGTTGGCCGGTAGAGGGGTCGTAGAGGCAAAGGCAGAAAGAACGGAATTTAATTAAGTAAAATTACTGTCGCGCGAAGAGGCGAGAAGCAAACGGGGCTGGAGGGGAGGCACGGGGCGAGAGGATGTTGGCCGAAAAGGTGGCGATGCAAGACGTTACATGGGGACCGTGGTAGGAAGGAGGGAGGGAGGAGACCCGGCATAATGATCTCATCCCTCGATAAAAACGTGGTATAATAGAAAGTAAACGAATTCGGGAAGCCTCTTGTCTCGCAAAATATTCTTTTTTTTCTCTCCTTTTTCGATTCTTTTTAAGTGGAATAATTTCTTTTTTTTTTTTTTTCAAATCGGACGATACGTGTAAAAAGAAAAAAGAAAAATCTTAAAAATTGCAAGTCGGCATCTACAGAAAGAGGATGGTAAAAGTTTCTTTTCATTTGAGCCTGTAAAAAACTTACGAACAATAATTCTTTCGCATATTCATATTCGATTGCGCTGAAAATTTCTTTGAAAAATCGAGCGACATCGAGAGATCTGCAAAAATCTACGAATTTGAAGAGATTCTTCCAATTTGACGTAGAAAAAGAAAAAAAAAAGAACAAAAAAATAGAGAACGTACGTTTTTACACTCGCTTAACGTGGAATAGGGAGGAGAGGAGGGACTAAATAGGATGGACGGAATTACCCTCTTCGCCTCGACTAGAGTGTAACCGGGAGCGCGCGTTCATCCCGTTGGATCCCATGCAATCACGCGAAACGACCATTTACGCCGCGTTTATGAAAAATAATATCTCCTTCGCTCGGGCGAACAGATCCTCGACGATAGTTTCATCGAGGATGATCGAGGAGACGGAAACGAGTCACTATCCACCTTCGATATTTCGCTGTTACGGTTGAATCATGTCGTCTCACTTGTCACCGTCCGATGCATAATTTATACAAGCTTTCGAAAACGAAGGGGGAGAAGAAGTTGCATGCATCTCTTGAGTTGGCGAAAAGACGAAAGACGAGGACGAAACTTTTCCCTTCAAAGGGCATCCTTTTCCACGTTTTCTCTCTTCAAATTCTTGAAATTATTTTTCGAGAAAACGTGGTTATGTACACTGTAGTTCCAAGCGAGATCGATTATAGATAAGATTGTAGATTTTTAAGCGAAGGCTCGCACAGGTGCTTGGACTTAATTTACATGCGGTGTACGTTAGGGGCATTAACAGGGTGGAGGGGTGACGAAAGCGCAAGCTCGTTTACAATTGGTCTTGTTAGATTTGTGGACACGAAGATGAGCATAGCTCGTAGGCTTAATCTGTGCAAACACGCAAGTCGATCTTGTAGCTGGATTTCGGGGATCGATGGAGGGACTTTGGGCAGAGGGAATTCCGAAAATGGACAGTGAAATCGATATTGCCGGTCGATATTCGACATCACGATTTGGTGATCGTCGAGGTGATTAAATTTTTACGTTGCATTGAAAATATGTGGTGTATCGTATAGAAAGTTCGTTAAGAAAATTCGAAGATCGAAGGATAATCCATTCGCTATATACAATTTTCTCTCCTCTCGAAATTTCCTATTTTCCAGATTTTCGCGATTTAGCAGCACGATTATTACCAGTATCGGATACGTGATAGTAAATTTTTGGCTAATCTTCCAACTCTGCGATGGCCGCATTACGCCTACCGATCGAAGTTTGTTAAGCCTACTATATATCAGCACTCTGTTGGGAAATGTTAGAATTTGACGACGCGGAGGCTTAGCGTGATTTGTCGATTCGAGAAACGCTGTTGTAACGCTGTTGCGTAAGGCGCGGCCTACCATTATCTGCTTGTTGTCATCGTCGATTAATTAAATGGAAAAAACTACTTTAAAAATCGTGTTAATAATCTCCACAATCTCCAGGGACAACAAACATTCGCAACGAACGAAATTTGCAACAAACAGTTTTAGTGAGCGAAGCGGAAATTTCTAATGTTGTTAGACTATCGTTTGATTAAAAAAAAAAATCAAACCGAGATGTATGGACAAACTTTGCAGAGAAATATTTATATTTATCCGCCCATACCTTTTCCAATCCCAGATAGAACCATCGTCCATAATTTTATTCGCTCCGCTCGAAATAAAAATCGATTCTTCGTCTCGAGAGATCGAAGAATGGAAGCACGGGGATTCGTCTCTCGAAGCTAAGCCGATCAATTTGGAAAATTATAATTTAATATATCGGAAAAAATGGGTGGTTTGGGAGGCTTACGCACGAGAGATCGGGCGAGAGATCCGTTCTATCTGAGATCGTAGGTAGCGGTAATGAAGATGGCTGGTAGGCCTACCTTGGTCGAATACAAGGCAGCGGGTGGTCTTGGCAGCGAGTCCCGGGGGCAGAGCGAACCTGTAGGCCGGGCCCAGCGACAGCCCTAGCCCGAGCCCGAGCGCCTCCGCGCCGCATCGGCCCCCGAACACAGGCCCCACTAGAATCACCCACATAACAACGGTCATCAGTCATCAACATCATTTATATATATCACATATTACATAGTATATACATTTACATAGTTTTATATATATATATATATGGAGAGAGGGGGGAGGGAGAGGGAGAGAGAGAGAGATTTCACATGCAAACTTTTTTATACATCACGTGGATCGGATTACAAATTACGAAAAGATTAAAAGAATGGAATAGATTCGTGTGTGTGTGTATGTATATATGTATATATATATATATATATTTTTATATAATAATCTCGTGATTAAAAGTATATGATGCGTCCTGCGTGGAATTTTTATTGCGACATATCGTACGGTCCGATGGATCTGTCAAAGGATATTTTTTTGTATATAGGTTTTTGGTATTAAAGGACGAGCATTTTAAGAACATTCTATCGTGGCTTTAATTCGGCGGATATGAATTTCAATCGTAGGGTTGCCTCGGATCAGAAAGGGTAATCAACCGCCTGCCACGTGCTGACTCGATGCCAAAAAAAACCAATATAGCCGTTTCGTCCAGGCAATGACGACTTGCTAATATCGATAACCCGCATCGTAATAACTGTTCCATTTCCATTTCGTTCGTTTCGTCCAATCGATCGAACTTAATTTTTAATTTTCGAAATTAGAATTCGTTCTTCGAGGCGTGAGAAATCTTGAAATTTGTAAAAATTATTTATTTATTTATTTATTTTTTTTTTAATAGAAAATAAGTTTTCAATAACTTCCTAAACGTCAAATATCTTAACGAGGCGTGAGAAATCTTGGAATTTGTAAAAATTATTTATTTATTTATTTATTTATTTTTAATAGAAAATAAGTTTTCAATAACTTCCTAAACGTCAAATATCTTAACGAGGCGTGAACAAAATTTTATTTCTGTTGAAAATTGTACACAAGCCGAGGACTCGTTTCGCTTCAACTTCTCCGTAATTGTATTCTTGGGTGAAAGGCGAAGGGAAATGGAAAAGAACACCTCGTGGAAAAATACGAAAGAAAAGAATATCTAAGCAAAAAAAAAAAGGGGGAGGGGGGGCAGCTTCCGCGTTTCGTTTCCGTGGAAAGGAAACACGTCATGTGCCTAAGCCACAATCTAAATTCATGTTTCGGGGAGGATAAATGCAGCGGGCATAATGGCAGGGGCTTAACACACTTTTAAAAAATTCAGATGCCTTTGAGATGCAGAGCGCGGAGCTCTCTCTCTCTCCCTCTCTCTCTCTCTCTCTCTCTCTCTCTCTCTGGCTCCACCCTCCTCGAGACTTTTAGTAGCTTATACGCTGATTAAGACACCCGATACAATTAGGCAGCGAAAAGAACCTCAAAGACGGTTCCCTCTCTTTACCTGGTGATCCTTTGCCCCTTTAACAGGCTGTACGAAACGTTTAACGGTTGCGTTGGCAACAAGAAAGCTTTTCTCTTTAAGAAATTTGACAGCGATCTCCGGGACATCAACTTCTTCTTCGTTCCATCGAAGAAAGATAATCGTGAACGAAGTTTGTTTTCTCTCTCTCTCTCTCTCTCTTTTTCAAAAATTTTGTATCGTTTCTCGATTGCGCTCCAGAAAAGGGGAATAAAAATAAGAGAGAAAGGAGATATTTATTTTTACAACGGAGATATCATCTATTTCTTTTTTGATCGAATTATCGAAATTGGCCCTATCGTTGCAAATTGGTAGCTCGCAATATTGCGTAGCTCTAACGTAATTCCATCGACGTTATATTTAATAATAATAATAATATCGCAACAGTTTACCCAATTACGGATAAATATAATTAAATACAAAACTAAATGAAGTTGTGCAACTACTATAACTATATATATATATGTAACAACAAATTAGCGTAACCAAATTATCATTACCCGATTTTTGAAATAAAAACTTTCGAAAACTAATCGAAAATAATACAATTCCACAAAATAATAGTAATAACAATAACAACAACAATAATAATAATAATAATTGGAAAATTATTATTTTGCGAATCAGGATTTTTCGCTTGAACTCAGAATCGTTACTAAGTAGCTTCTTTTGGTAAGAAGAGGGAGGGGGGAAAAAGGAAAAAAAAAGAAAGAAAGAAAGAAAGAGGAGATTCAATGTACATACAATGTTGTACAGCCTCTGTTGAAACACGAGGCGGACAGGCAGGCTGATACAGGGTGTCAGAAATAGCCGAGACGAGGAGGTAGGGTAGAAAGCGAATCGACTAACAGTGCAAACAGGCAAGGAACAACGTCAGTCCTTGCACCGAAGCCAAAGCAGCGAGTCTCGCTTTCTCGATGAATTATTCAAGGTTCTTGATCCGGTCTCTCAACCGTATAAACCGACAGACGGATTCCCGTCCTCTCAATCGACCAGCTACCGATTTTTTCCTTCCTACCCAGGAGCTTCCTTCTCGCTCTTCCCCTCTCCCACTCTCTCTCTCTCTCTCTCTCTCTCTCTCTCTTTTCGTTCCCCTAAGTTCTGGCCTGGCCCTCTCCCTTCTTGCGAGTATGTCGACCAGATTAAGATCGCAGAATCGACTGTCAGCTGCGGTGATCACGATGCGCAACAATCGCACGGTTCAGAATCGTTTTGTGCACCATGTTAGGCAGTCTTCTGTTTTCCCTTGTTTCCCTTTTGCTTCTACTTCATTCTTCTTCTTCTTCTTCTTCTTCTTCTTTTTTTGGGGTTTTTTTTTTTTAATTCTCTTCATCATTCACGTATTTGAATGTTAGAGATAGGGGTGGAATTGGATATTCGAAATTCATAATATTTTGAGTTTTCGAAAGTTTTAGTTTCGCGATTCGAAACTTTAGAAATTTAGGGATAGTTGGAATAGGATGGGAATTAAAAATGGGAAACTCGAATTCTTCAAATTTTCCAAAATTTTAAAAACAAAAAATTTTTGCTTTTATGATTCGAAAGTTTCGATAATCAGGATGAGATAAAATTAACGTGAGATGATACGTGAGATGACGCTAGCAGTATTCAAAACTCGAAAAATTTTAAATTTTTGAGGTACTTTTAAAAAATTCTCTAATTAAATAATTCGACGAAAATAAAAGAGAAGAAACTGGATATGAAATTTTCTATATATTATTTTTATGTTTCGAAAATTTTTCACCCAACGAAATGAAATGAAAAACTAACAATTATTTTGAACTATTCTCGAACTTTTTTATACTTTCCATTTTCCTACGATACGAAAATTCTTGATATTTCAATTTTCGAATTCTCATCCCCACGAGGATGAATGAAAAGTAGAGGAAGACGTAAGAATGAAAGAATTCTCATCGATGTGCCTGAAACACGATTCAACACCGATGACCTGCACGTCCTGCACCGAACTGCATACACGCGTGGACGACGTGGCATGAAAAGACGAGGTCATTCTTTCGCAAGAATGAGCAATGCGTCGGAAAGGAAGAGAGCTCGGTTACTCCTCTCGGAGAACAAGTAGTAGAAGACGAGACGTTCAGACTGTGCGAGTGGAGAGTGGATTGTGTTGCGGCGAGTTAGCCGGCTCAATTCCTGGCGTGAGACCTTCTTATCCAACGCTCTAACGGTACCATATCGAAATGAATGCAAAAGGAAGAACACGCTTACTCTCTTTACTTAAACGTAAAAAACAACGTTTAATTGTCCATTTAAAATATTCATCGTAGAAAACGATGTGTACAACAATCGTGAATATGCGTCACAGATTTTTTAATATTCGTCGAGGTTAGAGAATAAAGGTGGCTCGATAATTTATTATTCAAAGCGTCGAAGCGAGTAAACGTTATCCGAGGTTATTTTAACCGAAACGTAACAAAGTTATTACGTTTAAACTAATAATATTCAAAATTTTAACTAATTAATTTTTCGAAAGGTTCAATCAAAGTATCCAATTAAACGAATAGTATCTAAATTTGAACACGTGGATTCTCCAATATATACTTTAATTGTACCGAATATATATCGCGAATATAAAGTATAAATGAAATCGTTACTATATTCATTAAATCGCACGTTTGCGTACGTTAAACGTTTATCGATGGATAGGAAAATCGATTAATCTCGACGTCTTGCGTGTTTGAAAAATGTGTCTCGTGTAACGCGCGAATGGCGTGTCACCTGGTTGCTCGAACTCAGAACGGGAAAACGGGAAAGGTGGACAAGAGGCATCGAGGCTGTTGAATGATAATCGACGTCGATTTTCACTGTAACAGCCGGCTTGTATCGATTGTGGAAAGACTAATGGCCAACGTGGTTAACCGTATTATCCCACGGCGGAAGTCCGCCAGTTCAAACGGGGACATAAATAGCGGCGGTTCCCGAAATCGTCTGTTTCAATATTAGTTTAACGATCGTGGATATAGAATCCGATACGAATGCCCTGCTTCCACTTATTATCGGTGGCAAGATACGTTCGCCAATCCGCAATTTCGAAAGTTTGCTTAAACTTGAATTTTTAATTTTCAAAAAAAAAAAAAAAAAAAAAAAANAAAAAAAAAAAAAAAAAAAAAACGAAACGAAAATACATCGAGAACAACGTTATTCTTAACATAGTTCTCTCAACAACAAAAATTAAGACGAATAAGCGAAATGTTTCTGTTTTACGAATCGTTTATCACTTACTAAGAAAATGATATTAGAAATTTATTTAGTTAGTTTTAAAAGGTACAATTATTTTTAATAAAACGTCCATTTTCGTAATTTCGTTATTAAGAAGATTTAAATATATATACACGTAAGTGTGGAACAAATGTAATATAGAAAGAGGCTAGAACTTGGTACGATATCGTGCAAAGAATAAGGGAAGCGAAGAGAGGTTGTCGGATTCTTTATTAATTTTACAACTTTTTCATAAAGCAACGAGCCGCCAGGATTTGATATACTCGCGCATAGTTTAGTGAATATTGACGGTGGATCTCATACCCTCCACCTTTCCACCCCCTCCCCCACCTCCTCAAAAACCTTTATCCGCGCTCGCTTCTTATCGGGTGGTTCCTGGTCAAAACGGTATACCCCGGTTTTTCATAGAAATTCCCGGGATTTTTTGGCCTCCTAACTTTCTAGCGATTCCTCGGCCAGATTGGCGATCGAGCGAAAGTGAGAGTCGGAGCAGAGGATGGCCCAAAGTTTCTCAGGGCGTTCAAGTTTCACGGTGGTTGATATTTCATACAGAGTGTGTGCAACGGTGTACCCCTTCGTCGGCCGGCTCACTACCTAATTCCACCTATATTATTCACCCAATGTTACAATGTACCTTTTCTCCACCTGTGTACAATTCGTCTGAGTGAAAAAGTGTGGTTTCGCGTCCGGCTCGAAATATATATTCGCTCGACCATAAATGTATTTTTCGTTTATTCGTTTTCGCTTCGATCCCCTTTTCTTTTCCAAACTTTTCGCCCTTTCTTTTCCTCGTAATTCTCTCGTCCCCCGGGGGAGGGGGGAGGAACTTAAGATTTTGAGACGGAAAATTGAAAGAGAATAACGATAACGAAAAAGAGAGAGGCAGAGAAATTGAAACTAAACATTATCGAAAAGAATTTTAACAATTGTTAAAGAGGAAGGATGGATGGTCTCGATTTTCCCGAGAAAAAAAAGAAAAAGAAAAAGCGGGTGGATTTAATTAGAGGGGAAGTAGGGAAGGGCAAAAGGTCGGAGGATCGTTTCGGTCGCAGAAGAGAGTGGAGCGTATCATTAGCGTCAAGCGGTACTCGAAGGATCTCGCAAGATCGTTCGGAGCTCGAGGAACTCGGGGAGGCTATGGAGGCAGCTCGTAAAGTAAAGTGGGCCCCGGTGTCGTGGGGACAGGCGGAGAAAATACAGGCGAAGTCAAACACAAGCCGCCTGTGTCCTCTTTTGCATTAAACGCGCATTCCGTGGCAAACGATTAAGACCTAAGAGAAACCGCTTGTCCAACGCCGCCGCTTGGCCCCCGAACCGACCAACCAATGAATGTCCTTATTGTCCTACCGTGAGAACTCGAGGCACGCGCTTCTCGCCGAATGAATTCGATATAATTAAATAAATTATACAGGAACGGCCGACTTCGCTTTCGCGCCATTCCCTCCTTCTTTTTTCTTTTCTTTTTTTTTTTTTTCTTTTTTTTTTTTATTACACGCGCATCCTCGAACGCGTACGATCTTCTTTTCCTTCCCTGCGAAAACTCCGTGTTCTCCTCCTCCTCGCCAAGTAAGGAATGTATTCCTTGCTTTATGCAAATTATTACGTACTCCGTTCAACAGGGGAGGGAAAAGTTATCGCGTATGGCTTTTTATAACACGTTTGCGCGTTTAAATTCGATTGTTTCTGTTGGCAAAGAGCGAGTAATATAGTTAGCAATAATGATCGAGGATTTTATTCTATTCGATCCGCGGAATATATGGTCTTTCTCTCTCTCTCTCTCTCTCTCTCTCTCTCTCTCTCTCTCTCTCTCTCTCTCTCGTCTTTTCGAAAGAGAAAAATGAATTGTTGGAAATTCACGCGACAGCGGTGACGGCAGAGAATCATCGTCGACGCTGTATCGTTTTTAAAAATATGCAACGATATCGCGTTACTTTCCTCCAACTCGTGTTACTTTCAGCGTTTATCTAGCGTTTACTCCTAAACCTGACGTGTCGTGAGACTGAAAAACCGTGGAACTGGGTAATTCGAGAAGAGAAACCATATTGCATACCGTGCCAACCTATCGTAACGTTTTAAAGAAACGTTTTTTTATTCTTTTTTATCTTATTTATTTATTTTATTATTTAATTATTATATATATTTATTTTTTTTTATCTTATTCCCAACAATTAAAAATCGTCTCGTCGCGAAACTTCCTCTATTTTAATATGCAATAGCATATCCTCATTGTCCTCAACGACGAAAAGATTATTCAGTTTTCACTCAGTATCAATTTGACCGATGGACAAGATAAAAGAAGGTATGGAAAAGAAAGTGTAATTAAAATTAATTCCGAAAAGTATATAAAAGTAATAAAACCGGTGGAATAAATATCAAAGTAGATATCAGCTCATTGGGGCGAACAGGTTGGTAGAAATACTGAGCTTTATCGGAGATCTCGTACAAAATGGTAGAGAACAAGCTGTCTACTAATGCTTGTGTAATCCTATAAGCGGTATAAGTCCCGATGACTGGTCGGAATAATACCGATAGGCCGTTCTACCCTCTTTGTCCCGCTCGCTCTATTCGCTCCTCCACCGTCCCGTTGCACGCAACCCTTCCTACCAAAAACCCTTCCCACCGCCACCGTTTCAAAGGACCAACTTTTCAAAGGCAAATGTTTCCACTTCGAAACGCTCTTCACACCCAAATTTAGAAATCGGAAATTTTATATAAGCCGTTTGAATTTTTTATCGATAATCGGGCACAAATTTTTTATAGGGTTAAAATATAATATAATCGTTAAAAAAACAATTTTATTTTTCGATGTTTCTGAAACATCATAGACGAAGAATTAGAGGAAGAAAATCATTTTTTTTTTTTTTTTTTATTGTACGATGTATGACGAAGTCACCCAAATTTAGAAATCAGAAATTTTATATAAGCCGTTTGAATTTTTTATCGATAATCGGGCACAAATTTTTATAGGGTTGATAAAATCGTTGAAAAAACAATCTTACTTTTCGATGTTTTTGAAACATCATAGACGAAGAATTAAACGAAGAAAATTATTTTTTTTTTTTCCATTATATGATGTAAGTCACACCCAAATTTAAAAATCAGAAAGTTTATATAAGCCGTTTGAATTTTTTATCGATAATCGGGCACAAATTTTTATAGGGTTGATAAAATCGTTGAAAAAACAATCTTACTTTTCGATGTTTTTGAAACATCATAGACGAAGAATTAGAGGAAGAAAATTATTTTTTTTTTTTTTTATTGTACGATGTATGGCGAAGTCACCCAAATTTAGAAATCGGAAATTTTATATAAACCGTTTGAATTTTTTATCGATAATCGGGCACAAATTTTTATAGGGTTGATAAAATCGTTGAAAAAACAATCTTACTTTTCGATGTTTTTGAAACATCATAGACGAAGAATTAAACGAAGAAAATTATTTTTTTTTTTCCATTATATGATGTAAGTCACACCCAAATTTAAAAATCAGAAAGTTTATATAAACCGTTTGAATTTTTAATCGATAATCGAGCACAAATTTTTATAGGGTTGATAAAATCGTTGAAAAAACAATCTTACTTTTCGATGTTTCTGAAACATCATAGACGAAGAATTAGAGGAAGAAAATCTTTTTTTTTTCCATTGTACGATGTATGACGTAGTCACACCCAAATCAGAAATTTTATAAACACCGTTTGAATTTTTAATCAATAATCGGATACTCGGGCATAAATTTTTATAGAGACGCGTTGATAAAATCGTTGAAAAAACAATCTTACTTTTCGATGTTTCTGAAACATCATAGACGAAGAATTAGAGGAAGAAAATCATTTCTTTTTTCATTGTATGACGAAGTTGCAGCACCGCTCGAAGGAGGAGGATATTTTTTACTCGGTTTGGAGTAAGTACAAGGATGGCCTTTTTTTCCTCGTTTAACGAGGATTCTCGGCTGTTAAACACTCGGTTGAACGTAGCAAGTACATAGAACCCTCGTTTGACTCTGTTCGCCTCCCAGGCAACCAAGGCTGGCTGCGTCGGTGTTCCCTTCAGTTGGTAGTTGTGGAGGAAGGGAATCGGATGCGAGAGGATCTTTTCCCTGTAATTAATTTAAGAGGGCTCGCTCGAGGTACTCCTCTTGGCGGGCAATGTCTGACTAGATCTAGCGAGAGTTTCGTGGCATCTCGCGGATCACCGAGAAAACGAAGAGGGGCCTCTCTTCTCGTCTCCTCCTTATCGGCCTTCGTTCACCCTACGCACCTTCGCCTAGTTTTCTTCTCGATCTCCCCTCCCATCTCATCCTCCTTCAAGCTTGTTAAGACGAGTGATACGTAACACGATACAAGTTGCGCTCTCGTCACGATTTATAGAGAGAGAAAAAAAAAAAAAAAGATGGAAGAAAGATATAGAAGAAATTAATTCTCGACGAGACGATTCAGATTTTTCAAAACGAAAAAGCTTAGAGAACGAAACTTGTCGTGCATTTGGTTTTCTGATCGATTATTTATTAATTATTTAATAAATCAGAAAAATTCGATTTTTAAACGTTTTCTACTTCGCTCGAAGTCGAAAAGTGGGCATTCACAATTGAGAGAAGAAAAAAAGATTCCAATTCCAATTTTTAAATTCCTTCTCCGTCTGAGGACGGTTGTTAATTATTCAATCAAAGCGAGAAAGTTACAAAGCGATGAAGCTTTTTTTTTTTTTTTTTTTTTTTTTTAAAAAAAAAGGCTACGCAAGTATTCTTCTCGCGTTGTCGCGGGTTATAAGGCGGGCGTTAAGCCCGTGTTACCGAAAAGGGAGATACAAAAAGGACGAAGGGAGGGGAAGATCGAGAGATGCCAGGTACTCAGGAAGCGGGAGTATAGTAAAGGAAGAAAAAGAGCGTCGGGGAAGGGAGCGCGTGGTAATCCAAGATTTATTCTCGCAGACTGTGACAGCGGGGCCGGTGCTTCTAGCACGATTTAAGGGCTACCGGATTCCTCACCGCTTTTGCCAACACTTGCCACTGATCTGCCGAGGAAACGGGAAACCGATAGCCACAACACCATGCTACACCATCGTACCTCGACGAAAACGAATTTTTTTTACAGCAATGAAATACAGAAACTATTTTTCTTTGTTCCTATCTAAAAAAAAGTATTAAAAATTATATATAAAACGAAATAATTAATCGATTCTCGCGAGATGTTTTTCGATATTATTATTATTATTATTATTATTAATCATCAAAAGTCATTACTTTGATGAAAATAATAGCGATTGACGAAGATTAGATGATTAGAGGGCAAGATTAATAAACGAAACAAACGTGACAAATTATCCTGTATGACAAAGAAAAGATCGAAGGAACAAGTTTAACACTTTATAACGGAATAACAACAACGTTTCGTATACCCGTGCACGAATCTTTACATCCATGTATCCGTAAGAACGGTAAAGATGAAACATGTATATATATATATATATATTTATATATACGTTTGATCTGTGCAGAAATCCCGTGTAGGATCGCGCAATTATACATAGATATTCGTGAATACATCTTCAACAGCGTATAATCTTCTTGAGACGCGATGAAGTGTGAAAGAGGCGGAGGAGAGAAAGAGAGAGAGAGAGAAGGAGAGAGAGAGAGAGGAGTCGGAACGTGATAAATCGTCGCGGCCAATGGTAGCCGGCCGATCTCCTCGATTAAAGTAAAATATATGGCAGCTTTAATTACGAAGAGATTTCGGAACGCGACTGGCCAAAGTATTATACTCGCGCGCGAGAGAAGAGAAAGGGGAGAAAGAGAGAGAGAGAGAGAGAAAGAGAGAGAGAGAGAGAGAGAGAGAGAGAGGAGGGAGAGGCGAAGGAATGAAAGAGGGGATGAGGGGGGCAACGTAGAAAGGAGAATAGCGGTAGAGGATGGTCAGGAAAGGGAGACGATGGGCCCAGAGGGGCGACCTCTCAGATGCATTATTCATGGACTGTGAGAAGATACGATATGATCCAATATGTGGCTGCGCGCCCATACCCGTTAAATATGCCCAACCTGAGGAGATACCGGCGAGCAACACACCTCCTTCCTAATCTGCTGAAAATTGGTCCACGAATTTTCGAGTAATTTGCCGTGGAAAGATAGCTTGTTCGCGCCATCGATAGGATCTCCCTCCCTTTCCACCACGTATACCATGTTTCATCGAGATTAAACTCCCCTCTATCGTATCCTTGATCCTTCGAACACGTTCGATGGATCGTGGCGTTAAACGCGATGATTTTTTTTTTTATTACATCTTTTATGTCAATGAAATTCGACGGAGCGGGTGATATAATTAGGCGGCCTTGGTCGCGATGAAAATTAATCAAAAAATTGTTTTTTCTTCTTCCTCTCCTCTTCCTCCTTGGTTTCTGCGCTTTTTAAGAAGTCGACATTCGACGAGGATCGCGCGCCATCATCGAAGAGCGTTAACTCGCGCACTCGAGTCCGCGCGAAATATTCTCGAGAGTTTCCGCTGGCGTGAACCAAAGTGGCAAGATTTACCGCGGGGGGAGGGAGAGGAGGAAACTTTGAAACGGGAAAATAAACGGTGCGAGAGGACAGAGAGGCAGATCCAGGTGGTTCGATGTTCCGACAGTTTTCACGCGCAAACAAACACGCGAGTGGTTGCCACTTTGAAATTTTCCCAAAGATACTGAACACCCACCATGCATATATGCGCCAAATGGCGCATTATACTCCTTCGATCCCTGTATTTATAATATTATCTATTACGAATTATTTTCTCTCTCTCTCTCTCTCTCTCTCTCTCTCTCTCTCTCTCTCTCTCTCTCTCTCTCTCTCTCTCTCTTATTTCCTTTCGCCTCGAAACTTTACTTTCGCTTGCCCGAATACAATTTTAAATTTGCAAAAGAACGTCGCGATGCGAGAGAAATTAGGTTTTTCGCCGCTCGTTTCCTTTTTTCCTAGATTAAAAGGTTAAAATGATCGAGCGGATGGTACAACGCGGTATTCCGCGATTCCGCAGCGTTACAACAGCGAGATGCATACTTGCACGCCGCAGAAATCGAGGCGGCGCGCAGCAACGCAGGCCGCGGTGAAACGTATTAACACACAATGAGATAGTTTTGTTCCACGGCTCCTTGGAAGCCGTGGGCTTGTTTCGCTTCTCTCCTTGTTCAAAGCACGTTCCATACCCACGGATATCGGTCTACCCGGTGTTCGAAAATTCTCCTTCCACCTGTCATTCCCCGCGAATTTTATATATATACATCATGAAAAACGAAACGATTTCGAGAGAAAAATTTTCTTTTCCTTTTCTCTAGGTTTGTAAAGATTTGTCTCGCGATAAACGGTAAAAAATGGCGTACAATGTGGAATAATCGTAAAATCTCTCCCCGTTTCGGTATCTCGAATAATGCAATTCCTTTCGAATAAATGGAATATCGAATAATTGGGGAAACAAGAAGAAAAAAGAAAAGCAAGAGTGGAGGAAAGAGCGAAAGGGCGAAGATTGCGAGCGAGAAAGATATTACCAGGTTTGGTAATCGACGAATGTAAACGGCAATTCGTAAAATTAGTGCTCGTATTACCGGACATTATTCCGTTAATTGGGAACGGTACACGGTTACGTTACAGAGACGTAGAGTTTCGACGGGGAGGTTCAAGAGAAACGGACTTAAAATTTTATTCGTAATTTTTCTCGTTCGTATAAAAAACTATATTATTATTTTCGTCCAACTAATTATCGAATGAACAACGCAAAAGGATGCCGAGAGAAATTTTCTTGGGGCGTGTATATGTATTAATGCACGATATTATTACACGTTTTTTTATTATTGTACATTTTTTTAAACGTGTTAATATTGAAATGTAACGAGAGGAACGAGCCGATGCCGATGAATATTTAACGAACACCGCTTGTATGGATGGCTCACAAAGGACAGACCATCGGGTATCCCCTTTGCACGAAACTTGCCGTGGACCATTGTGCGCGGACGTTTTGATAAATTACCGAATAATTGTCAAATGTTAGAAAACAACAAAGTCGATGCCGACACCGGCAAAAAACTCAAGTCCCAAGTCGGAACAATCCGAAGCGTTTACTACTTTTGTTAAACGTGTGCGAACGGTTGTTCGAACACGCCAATGATTACGCTCCCCAGATATTTATTTTCGTCTCTGTGAAGGTAAATTTTAATTCTTTGATTAAAAAAAAAAAAAAAAAAAAACGTTCTTAAATAATTCGTAATTAATCCAGATATTTTTTTGTACGAGATAGACAAAATAAATGCAGGATCTATAAAACAGGTAAGAGATAGATGACACGTGTGATGACAGAGAATAAGATATCGATCGATATCGATGATTATTTTTGTGTATGTTGTTCACCTAAGAGATATTTCTCTGCATTTGCGATCTTGTGATACAAGGACCAATTCTCAAGCATTGTTGCATCTGACTCAAAGTAGTGTTTATTTTTTTCTCATAGGAGGAATACATAGAAAAATTGTAGAATTAATTTTCAGAAAACGAAAATTTCTGAAGATCGATAGATACGTTTCGCGCGTTGAAAACAACGAAAGATAAGACAGCGAATCGAAAACGATTTTTTTTTCTATTTAAAAAACAATTCTTCTCTTTCGATATGAAAATTATCGAAAATTACTCCCATCTTTTTTACCAGCACAAATGTACGTAATTATGCCCCACGTCCTTCATTTCCGCGAATTCTACAAATTATTCCGTATTTTCAATTGTTCGTGCACTGAAGTTATTTTCCGTTTCACCTGTCCCCGTTCATAATTTTTTTCATCGTACAGCAGAAACTGAAGAGTGAACGTAACGAATAAAAATTCATTAACTCTATCGAATTAACTCTCTTGTCAATCCGCAAAACCGAAACTGTCGATGCGGATCATAATCGCGCGGGAAAAGAAATAAAATCATGATTCGGCAACAATTGATACGATTCGAGGGCAAAATCCTTCAGATGGCGGCCATCAATTTTAAATTCAAATATCATCGAACCAGAGATAGAGAGAGAGAGAGAAAGAGAGAGAAAGAGATCGATAAAATCCTTCTATCCCCGTTCCTTTGCAATCAATCGCGTAATATTTAATCACACGATATCATGGATCGAAACTTTGTCGGTGAAAACTTTCAATATCCCTGTGAATTGGCAGTATCAGTCGGAAAAATCTGTGTGACGAATGTTGGCAACGGAATAATGCACTTGAATTCTCTGAAAACGGGGACGGTGAGGACGAGGGGAGGAGGACGGTGAAGAAGGAGGGGGAAGAGGGCAGCAAGCTCTCTGGTATCTTTCGGCTTCTCTCGTCTCTTTGACACGGTCGTATCGGGGTAACGCGATTAAGTAATTAGGGGATTTTTAATCTTGTCCCTCTTTCGCCCTCGTTTTGGCGCCGGTCACGAGCCGGCGAAAAAATAAATAAACTCGAAGCCGCGCGCCGTTCAGGAATTAAATCGCTGATGAAGAGTCGCCTCCCGTGCTCTTTTTCCTCTGCCTTCCTTCCTTTCCTTTCTTTTTTTTTTCTTCTTCTTCTCTTTTATCTGTCGCTCCTCTCTCTCTCTCTCTCTCTCTCTTTCTCTATCTCTCGCTCGCCTCGCCTCGTCTAAATCGATAAATTATCCTCGACGAACGAACGACACGCTTTCAATCCTTTTCAATCTCTTTCTCTCCTGCCTAGATACGTGATGATCTCCCTGATTATTCGACGAACAAGATAGAAATTTTATAAATCACTTCGTGAATTTTGTCGTCAATTCAAAAACTTCTTTCGAACTTTCGAAACGCAACAATTTTAAATAAGATTTAATTCGAGATACGTATATCAAAAGAAAAAAAAAAAAAAATAAGATAATTCTTTAAACAGATTCGTACTTCGAAAACTTCCTTACACGACGGTTCAATAATATAGACATCGAGCCAAGTCAGTCATCGAAAACTAAAACGAAGAGAAGAAATGTAAACTCGTTCGCCTCTCAAACGCATCCTTGTTCCCCCGCGCGTGGAGGAAAAATTCGAAAAACTGCTCGCCATCCCTCCCCTCCCCTTCCTCCTTCCCACCTCCCCCGCCGTATGTACAAACGATAAGAGCGTGACAGTAATAGGTGGCGTAACATTAACGCAGCGCTAACGATAATACCGATGGCGTAGCGAACGTAGGATGGTGGATACGGTGGTGGGGACGGTAGTCGAGGGGGTTGGACAGTGACAAACCGCCTTGGCCCGCTGTGATTTCAGTTAATTGTCGGCGGGGCCATTTCTCACTCCACGCCTCGGCTTCTGGCCGGGCGACGACGTTGTAAATATCCCTAAAGGCGCCACGGGTAAAGGGCTAAAGGTAGAACGTCTTACTCCGGTAGGCTTAGTTTAGCCCGGCTTAACCTTTCGCCCGCTAAGCCGTTTCCTTCTCTTCTCTTTTTCGAAAACGGCCTCTCACTCTCCCCCGTTCATCGAGCTGCGTTACTTCTCTCCTTCTTTCTTCTTACGAGGATTATTCCTTTCCTCGTAAGAATATTTCATTCGTAACGTTTCCCGAACGACGCTTCCCTTTTCTCTTACCACGTTGCACTTCTTTGTTTCCGTTCTTCTCGCTTGTCGTCGATGCGAAAACCAGTTTACCGCGCGAGAATCACAAGGAGCAATTCTTCCGATCGGGGTTTCGTTTCGTTTTCTTTCGTTACCTTTGAGTTTTTTACAAAGAAACGTAAAAAAAAGTATGGTATAAGGGAAGGAAGTCGTGTTTGGGAATCGTCACTCCCCTTAAGAGGGGAAAAAGAAAAACAGGAAAAGCGATCGAACGCGGGAAGAGCAATCCCGTTTGTTGACGTAATAATAATAATGGTCAACGCATGGCCAACTTTACTCGTGGTAATTTTATGGGACGGCAGACAATCATTCCTTAATCTCCCGCAATAACGCTTCCAAAAAGATTTAACGCTACTCGTAAATTTTTGTAAAAAGAAATATTATCGTTCTCCTCCTCCCACGATTTGTGATCAACGAGGAGGTTAAATAGATATTAAAGAAAACTCGAGCAAGTTTCGATTTGCTCGTATCCCGTTTTCAAATTTCCATCTATTTCGAACGCGATAAACTGTTACATCAAGCGTGAATAAGCGGAAAGGCATAGCTGTACAACAGTACAACTTAAAATGTTTGCTGATTGACGCACAAGCGTAACACGGAACGTTGCGTAAAAATCGGAAGAGGGAGAGGGGGAGGGGAGGGAAATGAATTGCATAAGGAGCATTAAACGAAGCGAGAGCAATTAAACTGATAGAGCATGAAACGATAAAAATAAGCGACGAACGGGTTGCCTTGCTATGCTGGCCATAAAACGCTGGTTGGCCGAGTGTCGTGACTAGTCGACCGCAGTTATTACGAACGAATATACGACACGTGGTTGTACCGCACGCCGCCGCGGCGGTACGGGCTGATGGTGACAGTTCAATCCGAACTTCGGCGTTCGGCGGTCAGAAATGCTGGCCGCAAACCGCACGCGTGATTTCTGCCTCTCTTTGCCCCTGCCGAATCACCGTCCTTCCTTCCAATCCTATTTTCGATACGTTTTTTCCCCCACCCCCTCTCCTCTCCTCTTAAACTCGTCGCCAGAAAAAAAGAGATTTCGAACCGTTGGATTCCATTTCTACGCAAGATTTATATAAGATTCTGATTCTGAGAGTTTTAAGTTTAGGCGTCTCGAATTTTGAAAAAGAGAAAAAATACTGACCGGAAATTTTATTCCATCGAAATCGTACGTTATCCAGGAATCCCGGGCAAGTGAAATTGAATTTCTCGAGAAAAATTAAATTTCTAAAGTTTCTATCTATATTATTTTTTTAAACGCTTCAATATTCTTGAAAAGAAGGTTGAAAAATTTTCGACAAATTTCTATCGCTCTTTAAACTATTCCGCTCCGTCAAAATCTTACTTCTAATACTTTTATAAAAATATTTTTCAACAATTCACTCCTTTAAACTCGACTCAAATTTCTAAGTTCGAGCTCTCATTTCAGTTCAATTAGTCTCTCTATCCCTTCCACCGCAAATCGCAATTAATCTCAATTTCCAATTCCTATCGCAATCTTGTATCGCAGAATAAAAAAAAGAAAAAAAAAAAAAGAAAAATCGAATCCAACTCAAAATTTGAGAACCACTGTTATCCGCGACGCATCCGCGAATTTTCTCCGAGATGCGGCGTCCCACGGATCCTCGGCGCATACGTAAGCGGAGGAAACGGTAGAAAGAGGGAACGACAGAGCGAGAGAGAGCGGTCAGCGCGCACGAGAAAGAGAGAGAGAGAGAGAGAGAGAGGGGAGAAACGTTTTGCAGTATAACGGGCCCCAGCGTTGACGTTCCGTGCGGAACACTCGACTCGTGACAGAAATTGCTAAACGGTCGGGGCACTCGTAGCTCGCACAATCGCGGGCATACGTAGTTCTACGTGTTCACGCACGTATTGTATGTTTCGCAAATGGGAGCAGGAATGAAAGGACGACGACACGGAGTGGCGACGCGGCAGTGAAACTGAAGGACGGAGAATCAGGAGGTGGGCGGGAGGGAGGAGCAGGAGGAGGAGGAGGAGGGAAGGGGGAGTTTGAAGCGTGCGAGCCTCGCGCATATTAATCTGTTCGACCGCACATCAGCCTCTCCGCCTCGCCTCTCTCCGAATCTCGTTCGTTCGCGCACTTCATCTCCCAACCCGTTAACCGGTCGCGCACCTACGCACAACGCCTGCGGGAAATTGGCAAACTGCGGTGCCAGTCCGCCTTCCTCTTCCTCTTCCTCGTTCTCGACCACCGATTTCCCCGTGAACGCGTGTCGATCATCGCCCTGCCGAATTAATAATCGCTCCCTTAAACGGTCGAGCGAATAAAATTTCCCTCCCCCAACGATCGATCGATCGATCGATCGATCGATCGTTTTCTCTTTCTTCTTTCTTTTTCCTTTTTTTTTTTTTTTTTTTTTTTNTTTTTTGGTTTATTTGGATCGTGTTAATTGCGCGAGAGGATATTCGAAGCAGCGTCTATTTGCAAGAAAATATAGTAGCATAAGCAGATGTAGATTAGATAATATTAAAAATATATTTGAAATAAATCGAAAAAATAACGTGAAATTGATTACTTGTATCGATAGAAATGGATTATCGATAGACGATTATATTGCATGTGAAAAGAATGTATAAATTTTGTTTTTATTTTTGAAAAAAAACAGAAGGGATTGAACATTTTCAACGATCAAAAAATATTATTTATATAATCTTTCTCAAGAACTAATATTTAATTTTATTTTTCATTTTATTATCTTCTATCGATAGTTCATTCATACCTAATTGAAGAAATACCCAATTTCACTCATATATTCTTCTTTCAAATTTCGCTTGATTGAAAACGAAACGAAAAATTTCTTCTTTTTTTCCGTATCATCAGCCCGTACAAAAGAAATTAAGAAATGAAAAAACACCGCTTACAAAAATCATTACTTTATTCACAAGTGTTACAAAATGTTAGATACCTACTCGAGATATACAGGGAGATAAAGCCTGGTGCAGAGCGTAAAAGCGCAAGTTTACTCAACGGCTAACAGGCCAAGGTATTCGGGAGGGGAGGGGAGGAAAGGTGGCGCACCGCCGTTTCTGGAATCCGCAATACGCGAAGATTGCACCCATGGAGCGGATCGCATCCGCGGGGCAGGCGATCGTTGAACGCGCGCGCGTGCACATCGAGCCGCACAAGGATAATTGCGAGAGGGTGGCGTGTGTGTACGCGCGCGTGGATGTGGACGTGGAGGGCACATCCGGTGCGCGAATATATAAAGGAGTTTCTCCGCGTGTATATACGCCGATAAAGGAGAACTCCTCCCTCACCACGCCCAGAACCTCGCAAAGAGGTTCGTACCTCAAGATCCACCCACGTGCCAGATGACTTTTCTCCCTCCCTCCGCCGCTACGCGGCCCTCCTCGTCCCTCCGCGCCACCTTCGAACGTCGACGGAGGAGAAGCTCGTCTAGGAGGAGGCGGAGCGTCTATTTCTATCCGGGGAGGTGGGAGGACGTCTGTCGTTAAACGAAGCGTCGCCGCGTCTCGACGCTCGTACGCGAAAGACGAGCGAGGAAAGAGAGTAGGAGCACGCGTAGGAGCGTGGTTGTTGGGTTCGCGGTGGTGTGGGAGTAGGGATGGAGAGAGCGGAATAAAGGAGAAACACCGGAAATCGCCATGGCGATTCTGCTACTAGGCTCGCCTTCCCTCGATCTTTATATGTAATCTCCTCTTCTTCTTGTTCTTCTTCTTCTTGGTAAAGTCTCTTCGGAGATACAGTTTCCAACCGAGCCGGCAAACGAGAAGAATACACACGATTTAATTTAAAAACGTCTCCGGGAGAGACGGTTTAACTATGCGCCGATGCTATCCGCAAATAAGCGATGAGATGTACGTGAAAAGGGGATGAGAATGTTTGAGATCCCGTGAAATGTTTGAAAATATATTGCGGAGATGTAAATTGGTTATTTTTTTATTGAATACTTTTTTGGTAAGTTTCATTTTGTAGGTAAGTTTAACTAACGATGATAATGATTTTAAATGTATTTTTAAATGCAGTAGATTGTTGCAGATAAAACGAATTTTTGCAAATTGGACATTGAATTTCAAATCTATATAAGAAAACACGAAAATAATGATTGAAATAATGATATTCGGCTTCAACAAATATTATTCGAACATTTAGTTATTTATTCTTGAAATTGATCAATAACCTCGTGTTTGGTCTTGTTTTAATTAGAAGAACTTCGCGAATATGTGTAAAAAAAAAAAGTCAAAAATAAAAAATAATGTATCGTCATTTAGGTAAGTACTCGAATTCGAACCTGGATCGGGTTACGTTGTTCGAGCATCGAGCTCTCGAAGTGTCAGGGGCGTGCTCCCCCCCCAATAGTGCGAACGAATCTTATCTCGAATTATGTACGCGCCACGATTAACAAGCTCGTAAAATCAGTCAAACGTAAAGTAACGGGGTATCGGATGTCAGAATTAGTGTTTTGACAAATCTATGATCAGATAAGGGTCTTAAACCCTCGGAAATTTAAAAGAGAATGCGATTCACGGTTCTAAAATAAGAAGTGTTGCACTTGACACACCGGTCGATGCCGCCTTCCAATACTTTAATTTACGACCTCCCCGTATCGTGACTCGTTTTTTATTGCAATTACGTCGAGTAAACGATATTGAAATTTGAGATAGAAATCAGAATTCTCTCTATTATATTTTTTCCTCGAATAAAGAACTGCTCGATTCGAATCCCAATTTCCAATTTTCTGTGCTTATTTCGACTAAGAAAAATTAGAGATACAATTATTATTCATTTTTTAAAGGGACGAATATCACCCCTTTTATCACCCTTTAGATCCTAATTTTTCACATCTATCGGTACTCCAGGCAAAAAATTAAACACGCGTGTGTTTATTATTATATCATCCAACTTCTACCCCATGAATACCTCCCCAATTCGTCGAATCTACGATGCAAGAACCGAAAGATTCGAAAAACCAAAAAGGCAATTACGAACAAGATGTGACGGATAAAAAGAACGGCAAGATCGATAGGAATTGCAAGCATTACCGTCCACCGTTTCCACCGTGAAACGATGGAAGTGGTTGGGGCGCGCTCGGGAGCGTGTGAATAGGCGAGTTTAAGCGGAGTGTAGATAAGGATGGGAAGAAATACAAGGGAAGAGTAGTCTGCCAGAGAGGAGAACACGGTCCTTTCCATTGCGCAAGGATCCAGGCGGAGGAGTCTTTACCCAATGCACATGCAGCACGTATATAGAGCTCCGCCTAGTTGGCTGCAGTTGAGAGGAGGAGGACACTAAGTCTCAGTTATTTTACTGCACGCAACGCCGCCACCAATGCTGAGCTACCTTCCACTCTCTCCTACTTCTTCTCCCATTCTGAAGCTGACTATATATACCCTATCACGGGAGGAGCGTACTCCACGTCGCCGCAGTTGCAGCTGCACCTGCCGCCGCCGCTCGCCTCTTCTCGTAATAAATCGAACGTCTTTCTCGCCGAGCTTATCTCTCCCTCCCCTCTCCCTTCCCTCTCCTCTTTTATACCACCGTTGCTTTCCACCATTTTAGCAGGTTTACGCCGGGAATGGCTATTTTCCTTTGGCTTCGACGAGACGAGAGCGAGAACGGCGCAGACCAACCGTCGTTGGGACGGAGAAAGAGATCGAAGGGGAGGAGGATTTTCTTGGGTGGAATTTCACCAAGTTTGTTGAAATGTTCCGCCATCGAAGAATGATCGTCACTTGAAATTCAAGGAGGACATGAGAAATAGTATACGAGGGGATATTCGATACAGTCATGAATATTAAGTACTACCCGCGACATAGATCGCTACCGGTTATCATAGCGCTCAACCGAGAGTCGTATGTACTCATTTGAAACGTATATACTTATGGACAAACGGTTTTCTTCGTGAAAAACTCGACTCGATGCTTTAACGATGCTGCACGTGAAATAATACTTGATCCATATTCTGATATGATAACTTTTCTTTTCCTTTTTCTTCTAGTTTTATTTCGATAAGAAATAAGAATATAAAGATTCGGTGTTAAGAAGCGGCGAATGTTAGATACAAATCTAATTTTTCTTAAAACTTTTTAAAGGAAATAAATTATTTATCTAAAATTCTTATATGTAATTATAAATTATCGTTTACCAAGTTTTTAGAAAAAAGAGTCGAACCTATAAAACGGAATATGGAACATTTATAGTATAGCGTAAATGTTTTCTACGCGTAACATAAAGTTGTAACGCATAAAAGTTGAAAGCAATAAATTGTACACGTTTGACAGGCGATTAACGGTTAGTCCACCATATTAAGAATCTCGTAAATGTGAAAAGTTCGATACATATCTAGAAGAATATTATAAGAAAATTCAAGCACGAATAACAGAGAAGATAATGTCAAACATTTTTATCGAACTGGGAGGAAGAGAGAGGAATTATTCCGACGAAATTATCACGCATTTGGCCGAAAATGTAAAATTAATTAAGATACGTTGTTAAAAAATAATATCTATAATATTCTATAATAGCGTTAATGAGTTTGCAAAGTATCTTCAGGGATGGGTATAGTGTATATTAACAGAGATATTCCTGTCGAAGAAATTCGCCACGTTTCCTCTATTGCAATTATCGCAAATATCCATAACTACGAGTATCGACAACTCATTACGAGGAACTTTCCATCCGTCCGCAGCGAGAAAAGGCGCGTAACGCGAAACTCATTATGATGCGTGAATAACGAGCCCCAGTATAGATTACCGGATTCCAAACGAAGTAGAATTATTGAGTTACAAATGACCAGCATTCCACCAGCCACATTGCTTAACCATCATGTGACCAAAATCAGATATTCATCGTAAACGATTTAACGTTTCCATCTGTTTCTGAAATATTGAAAAGGGAAAAGAAAAAAAGAAAAGAAATTGTAAAAACGAGTCGTTTCTTTAATCGTTCTCATCTCGATTCGTTCGCGAATAATTCTAAGGAAAAATTTCCTAATTTCGAAATCTTCTTCGTCGAATTGTTTCTCCAAAACAATCGAATTCGCGTATTTATTCTTCCAGAGAATTTTAACCAAGTATAAATTAGATAATTCTCATTTAAGTATAATAATCATAATAATAATGATAATTGATCAGAATAAGAATCAACTCGTTAAAATTCTCGATCCCTTATGATTTAATTACGATTTACAAAATTATTTTTCACTCCATTATACAATTATTGTTCACAAATGTAACTTTTAGTTTCGTTTTGACGCGATATGATTATACACACGTATGTGGTATAGGTTAGGTGGTATAGATAGATGAAACGCGGCACTTTCGACAAGATTTTTTTTCCTCCTCCTCCTCCTCCTCCCCCCCAACGGTTTCGCTTTATTGTTCCGCAAGAGCGATTGGTAATTGGCCGCACCGCGTCTGCAATGTCGCCATTCGTCGCCATGCTCTCTCATCGAATACAAACGAACAGGAGGACAATGGTCGGACATGAGATTGGTACGGGCCATAAGGCACCCCTGTCTCTGTTTGACAATTGAAAAAATGCAATTAAAAATTTGAACGGTAATATAGGTCAGAGACACGCCACCCCCGTCGTCAAACATCCGTTTCCCTTCTTCCCCTCTCCTCTTCAGCTCATGCGCGTTTACAGACCTGTGTTTTATAACCAACGAGGGTGATTTTTTTTTTTTTTTTTTTTTTTCTCCAAAATACGCGTGACCAAAGCACAAATCGTGATTGCTTCCATGACTATTCGATTTCAATCATTTTTAATCCATGCAGATCTTAAACAGGCGTCGTTCGGAAATAATGTTGTAAAATGTTTAAAAGTTTCAATTATTTAAAGGATGTACTTTATATTATATCTACATTTATAATAAAAAAAAATAAATTCGAGATTACGTTCGAGTCTATCTACATCTATTCAAATTTTGTACGAAATATTTTTTTCGTTCGACGAATGAGTTAAAGGATTCGAAAGGAAGATTTTTGGAAATACTTTGGAGGAGTTGTTCGTTTCATCATCGCCTACATCGCGTACAAGCAGTTATCCTCATTTCGTATTCGTTTCACGAAACGACGAGCCAGGCCGCGATTTACTATCACGTCCGACGAATTATTTGATAATCAAATTTTTCCACCCTCCACCCTTACCTCGGGAGGAACGGGCGGAAGGGTGCAGGTCGTTCGGACCTTTTACAATGATTTCTCTATTTTACGGTGGTTGCGTGAGAAGGCCATTAGGAATCCCGTGTAAACGTGCCATGAAAGCGATTTCAACCATGCCACACCACTCTCCAGACACGTTGTCAAAATTAATCCTTCCTTCGAGTTCGCCCGCTCAACATTTCCCCGTCTCTTCCCCTCCCCCTTCGTTAGCTATCCATTAAATCGATGAGATAAGATAAGAGTGTCGATTCAAGTTTCAAGAGCAACGATTTTTAAAGTATTGTCGCTCACCGTTGTTTAATTTAAATCTATTCGATATACGTGAAAATTTAATCCAAAATCCTTCGAAGTCAAACTTCAACTGTTTGTGTTTAATTTCAAATAATAAACGAGCAGATTTTACGAGCGAATAAAAAGAGAATTATAAGTGCATTGAGATATGAAAAAAAAAAAAAAAAAGAAAGAAAATTTATAACAACGTTTCGGTCTTCTCATTTTTACTTTCTTATCAAAGGCACATATTATCCCAAAACTTATTACTTCTGTTCTAGAACATTGGTCATATGAAAATCTACAATGATATATAGGAACAATGCTCGCATTTTTTTTAGTCTCTTTATTATACTTTCAGCTACATTCATTTGTAAAATTATAATATTTATAGTACGTAATGTAATATTATATCAAATTATTCTTTACGGTTGTGACGCAAAATTAAAATTTTGTATTCGCGTTATTCTTCAAAACGAAAAAAAAAAAAGAAAGCAAGAAAGAAATAATAACGAAATAACGTAACGTAATAAAATTTAAAGTAATTTAATTATATATTCTAAACGAATGATAGAAATGACCATTATCTACGATGAAATGCAGCGAAAATTCTCGAATTTTCAATTACGAAAAAAAAAGGAAAAAAAAAAGAAAAAAAAAATTTAATTTCCAATACGTGAAGATGTTACACAAAAAACTTAATATCTCGAATATAAAATTCCTCGGAATTCAAGCCCGATAAATTCGTGTCACGTCTTTCGATAGCCGCGTTGAAAACAATCAAACGAAAATTAATCTGTAATAATAAAACAATAAAATAAAACGCAACCTCCCTCGTTATTCACTCGGACATTTCACGGAAATATGCACGGATCATGTGTATGAACGATCGACTACAAGCTGCGTTTTCGCACAAAAAAGTGCAAAGTGCACCGCGTGCATCACATAAATGACAGGGAACCGTGACACTGGGTGCTCGTATATCAGTGAACTGTCCAATCGCGTGCTTTTTTATGTTTGTATAAAAACAACAAGGGGTAATATGCGATAAAAGATACGTGTAGATATGCAAGGATTTTAAATTCCATAACGTCAACTAAATTTTAAAAATATGCGAAATTAAAATATGTTAAGAGAGTTTCGAAATGCTCGGTAATTTTATTGGAAATTTTTTTCCTTCTTTTTTTTTTTTTTTCAAATATCATCAACGATAACGAAATACAAAAAAAAAAACGATCAAATAATCTTAAAATAGGGATGAAAGGAATGATGGAAACATCGAATGAGCACAATCGTGTAATATGTAATACGTAATACGTATAACTACTACAAGAAAAAGAAATAAAATATTTTATTGCTCGTATAAAAATTCTACGAACGAGCGGCTATGAGAACAATAATTTCGCTAATTTCTATAGAGAACGTCTACTTCACCACCACGATGATATCACGTTTTACGGTTAAAATCGTATAAACGCCAAAATACGTCAATCATTCTTTAACGCGAATGAATTTAGGCAACCCTGGCTAAATCAGTATCGGCCAATAACCGTTGATCGTTAACGAACCACGGCGTACATCAGTGTTAAACTAATGTACCACCTTGCCAATGAGAAATTGTATGAATATCCACAGACGTTGCCTGTATTTGACGTTGCAAATTTTCCCGCGGAAGATATTATCTATGTGTTATGAAATGCCCGATACAACATATACCTTAACGCTAAAACTCATTTATTTCCTCGATTTGTACCAATATTCAAAAAAAAAGAAAAAAAAAACTAATCAAAACGCAAAGAAAATCCACAAAAATCTGAATCACAACAAATCTGAAGGAAAGAAAGAGGACATATTTTTGCACGAGTGGCGCGAAACAAATGGTTCAAAAAAAAAAAAAAAAAGAAAGAAAGAAAGAAAAAAAATCGAAAAATAAAGATAATCAATATATCCGATACCGGGCGATGATCTCGTTATCCGAATCAGCGCGAATGAAAAACACAGTTATGGGCAAAGTTACGACGTAATCTACGCGCAATCAGTGTAATGCCACATATCTGGAAAAGTTGTACAACGAAATTAGCGAAAAATACAGACGACTATAAAATTCGTTTACAATCAGTTGGCCGAAACAGTATATCAGGGTGACGCGTAAATTTTATACCGATACGTCGTAATACGCGACGTACGAGAGAGAGAGAGAGGGGAGGGGAGGGGAAGTTTGGCCCGTGTGCGCGTGCACACGCACACCATGCACACCGCCGCGTACGCGAGAGCACGCGTGCACATGGAACCACGCATTCAGAAGAGCGAGCCGAACGTACGTACTAGTTCGGTTTGCCGCCGGGAGAAGAGGTAAAATCGTCCCGTTTTGGCAGACTGTTTGAACGTTTTGACGAGTTTATTCGAGTTATCAATTTCCTGACAAATATCTGCATTTCCGTACTCATATTTCATACCCTCTCTTATACCCCTTTTTTCCTCTCTCACGCGCCCTCGCGCCCTCCCTCCCCTGTTCCGCGATCGCACCCATAATCGATTTGATCTCGAACGCAGAAATTCCGTTTCTTTTCACGCGAACAATCCTTTTAACTTATTTCGATGGAAAAACTTAATCTACGTGACGAATCGATGACGAGAATTTTGCGAATCTCGGTCGAATTGTTTGTTACTTTTTAATATAATATCCAATTGCACGTAGCGCAAAAATTGGTGAAAATTTCAATCCTTCCAATAAGATAAATTGTATTTTCAATATTTCAATATTTTCCATAAAGCGTATGAATATCTTTTTTATGGATACGAACATGAAGAAAAGATTATTTCACGTATAAATTTTTGGTCGAAAAATCTTTTTTCTCTTTTCTTCCCTCGTCATACTTTCCCGCTACATACGATTCAACGAACGTATTACCTTAACAACGAAAATGATAAATCACGGTGATTACCAAAAGGTCGATGATTACGCGCATAGTCGTAGATACAACATAGGTACAACATAGTAATATTAATTGCAGATTTTTCTGCGCCGTCTGATCCAAATAGAGGCGTAATGTAAATTCGCGAATGGAGTAGCAAATGACTATTTACCATGATTCCCTGTCAATCGTGATTATGAACATATTTCATGCGTAGGTATTGATACGTTGAAACCTCCCCCTCCTGCCTCCCCCATCTCGACGCGGCTACCAAAAAGGGCGAGCGGCTGTGCGAGCATTTACGATGCACCGTTGAGTTTAAAATACACACCAACGGTTCACAGACGCAGGATCAAATTATTTGCTGATCATTTCACGATTTTCCCCGCAAATTCTCCAACTCTGTATGTAGATTACGCAATTAATTTCTACCAGTTAAAAAATTTTGCGCCCAGACCGTGCCCGCTAGATATCATTTCAACGTTGAATGGAAATTTTACATTTCTTCTCCATCTTCGTTTTTTTTTTTCCCCCATGCTTGTTGAGAAATTCTTTCATCTTGGAAAAAATTGAATCGAAAAAAAAAAAAAACAAGAGGGAATAGAAATCGCGAATAATTTCTAAATTCTAAAAAAAAAAAAAAAATGAAATGAAAGTTTGGAGGAAAGCTATATATATTTAAATGAAATTTGGACGAAAATTCGATTGCGATTTTTCAAAGATCTTTGATTCGAAACCGCTTGGGTTTCAGTTCTGCGGAATCGGTGTGTCCCTTCTGAAACGCGGACTCGCCGCCACAAAGTGAATATCGACTAATTAGCGACGTGGCTAACGTCATAGGGTTTGCCACAGTCAAAGGACATCGTTATCCTGGCGTTGCCCATTTGAAAAATAAACGTAAAAAAAAGCGGTTTGACGCCAAGGTTGCGCACCTTCGACCTTTTTCCAACCCCCTTCTCTCTCTCTCTCTTTTCCTTTTTTCTCCTTTTCTCTTTTTTTCCCCCTCTCGTCTCGCAATCAAACGAAAATTAGCTGCGGTAAACGAGTAGGGGAGGCGGGATGAAGAAAGAAAGGAAAAGAGAGTTATAGGAAAGCGCGACCGCGCTATGCGCCGTTTTCAACGGGGAGAAAGAATTTACAAAGCGAGAACTATCGGGGGAAAGTGCAGGTATAAGGTATCTCTTCTTCTGGGCGAGGGAAGAGAGGGATGGATGGTGGGAAACGCTCGATAAACGGGCAGCTCGCGAAAAAGAGGCGATGGAAGGGGGGGGGGGGGGGGAGGAAAAAACGATTGCCACGAAATCAAGAAAAATGAATGGCTCTATCTTTCGGTAATTAAGACTGTACCGAAAAATAAGCAAACACGTGGAAACAAACCCCGCGCGAGGCTTTAGACGCGGCACAGCTGTTGCGCCCCTCAGAATTCAAATAAACGACTTAGGTAGATTAAGCATACAAATCTTCGTGGTTCCTCCTCTGCAAATTCCTATATACGTTTCAGCTGCTCTTTGTATATAGAACGTTTGTCAACGTAAAAATCATGAAACCTACCGGCTGCGTTATTAGATAAATGAGACGTTCCTCTACTATTTATATATATATATATATATATATCATTAAATCATCCTGTTATTTTCGATTCGATTGGCAAATTTTTTTTCTTTTTTATTAAAAATCTATTACATAGCTAATCTTCGATTAGCAGAGTTCAATCTCTTTCTTTCAAAATAACAGAATTTAACGAAACAATCCAACCATTCCCAACTTATCTTTTACGAAATTCCCTGGCTGATAAAATTTCGATAAAATAAATCGCATAAGAATTCTTTTTCAAAGAATCGTTACAAAAAAAAAGGAAAAATACTCAAAATTCATCGTGTACGATCATCCGCACAAATTATCCATAAAAAAAAAAAAAGAAAAAAAAAACAAAACTTCGCAACTCGTCGATCCGACTCGCGACACTTTTTCTCTCGCCGAGATAAGAATATCGTTCACTGGCGCAAGAATTTGTTGCCAAAGAGGAAACCAAGAATCATAAAGAAAAGGAAGAAGGAAAGAAAAACACCGTATGGAAACTCACGTCTGTAAGGGCGTCCCTCCTCGGGCGTGGAGCGCTCGGTGTTCTCGGATCCAGGCGTGGCATTGGCATCCCGATCCTCGTCCTCCGGCGTGGTTCCTCGATTGGGGACGGAACCGGTCCCGGTCCCGGTGGGCGATCGGCTCGTGGAGCCAGCCGGGCTCTGGGGCGCCACTTCCTGCCCCGACGCGCCGCTCGCACCTCCCCCGACACCCCCGACGCCTCCAACGCCTCCGATGCTCGCCGACGCCCCGGAAACGGAGACCACGGCGCCTCCGCTCGCGGAGGACAAGGACGAGGGCGAGAACATGTTCGACATGCTCGACAGCGAGCCGATGCTCGGCAAACCGGACCCGGTCACGGGCCCGTTTCCGGTCTCTACTTTCAAACACTTGCTAGGCGGGGCGAAGGCAGAGGGGCCGAGGGGCCTGAACCCGCCGAACGGCAAACGGTGATCCAAAGGGTGGAGAAATTGGGGTGGCAGGTGGAGCATATGATGGAGGCCGTAGCCGAGAGATGCCGCGGTGCTGAACGGTACTTGGAGATCCTTCGAGTCGGTCACCTGGACATTTAAATGGGCTAGTTAGGGGTGGGTGTGCAATCCGATCTGGTTGTTAAGTGAGTTTAGTAGATATATATATATATTTATATAGGAGGAATAGGCTAGGAAGCTTTTGACTTTTAATTTTAAGATTTTAAAATTCGAATGCTTTTTAAAGTTAAGGTGCAAGCTTACTTTTTTTTTTTTTTTTTTCTTTTTGGCGAGAAATAGTAGTGGTTGGAACGAATGAATAGTGGGTATAACGAAAGTAATATAAAGTAATCCGTTTGGAATGATTATTGTCGTGTCAATTTTTATTTTCCGTTTCATCAAATCTGGATAACAAGTTTATCGTGTAATTGTAATTGAATAAAACGAAAAATAGTCATATGATGTGTTATACGGAAGTCTATTGTATTACACCTTCTATTACTGTACCTGTTAGAACCTCAAAAAATTAAAATCATTCGAAATTTTTTTCAATATTTTTCATATTTTTAGTAAAAAGTCTGATGGACTTTGGAATGGAATTTGATAATAATTTTTATATTCAGAATTTTTTCCCTTAAATCAGCTAATACTATGTGTATACAAGTGTTTTATAAACATATAAACATAATAAAAAAATAATAAAATATTTATCATATTATATAAATTATTAATAAATTATTAATAATTTAAAATAATATATAAAAAAACACGAAAGATGTTGACAATCGCGGACGGTCCTGATTCTTTGATCAAAAGTTGTACAACAATCCACCATACATAAGTCCATGCATATTTAATCGAACCGTCGAAAAAAATCGCGTTGAACGATCCAACGTTACAGACTTCGTTTTCTTTTTTTTTATTTTTTTATTTTTTTTTTTTTTTTCATAACGAGTAACTAGCAATTTTAAATATTAAACGTATCAAAGATTTCTGCGATTTCCGCGACCAGGCAGATTCGTAACGATGACGTTTACCGTAGCCTGATGTTCCATTGTTATAAACGTTACAAAACACAACTCGTTGATTTCCATCGAGGCATTCACTATGCCAGCTTAATAGACTCGTCAATCACGGCGAATTGAATGATACAACTGACGGGTAGAAGCTTCACATTTTGACGGATTATTATAACACAGTGGTTTCGCGTTATTAACAGTATAATGCCATATTGCTTTGGTATTATACGCTATTTCAATGTGCTCGAATTCATAGGAATACCCGCATACTGCAAATGAGATATCCGGTAATACATATTATACGATAAGTTTTATCCATGAATATTGTCCGATATTTCCGAAAACGAGAAATATCGAATTAACAATCGTGGAACGAATGTTAAGATAGTTTAGATAGGGTGGGGATGCGTACGATATTTTCTGCAAACTCAAATTGTATATTGGACGAAATCTAAAATTCTTCTGTTCCTCTGTTGAATTCTTCTGTTAGAAAATTCTGTTAATAATAATTTTTGCTAATAAGGGGAAAGAAAAGGGGGGGAAGATATGGTATCTGCCCCGATGTATTACGAAGAATGTAACGAAATCAAAATTTAAGTGCGAAAATGTGTAAGGAATATACGAGAGATTGAAAATTTTAACGAGAATTTCGGATATTTGTATTATATCCCTTCGAAAACTAGATAATATTTATCACAAATGGAGTTGATGCGCACTTTGATAAATTATTCATATTCTTAATATACCTAAGCCAAATATCGATACGATATTATCTACATGTTGGAACATGTTGGTATTTCATTAATTTTGATTTAATATCGACCATCTTTTGTATACCGATATATATATATATATATATCACACTTTCGAAGTACAAATAGAATCGCCATTACATCGCTAAACATTCGCATTTAGAGCTTCACAAATATTAGAATTTGTTTTTGGAAAAATAAACGCGGGATATGCGTTCAATCGGGATGGAAAAATTCGCGAAAATATCTCCCGCCCTTACACTGCAACGCCAGTGCCAGTGTAATATTTCTATGAGAGAGTTATTGCATTTTAAACAGAAATGGAAACATATCTACTTATTACCGATCGAAAATCGAATACTAATATTTGAACAATGCTTACGCACTATCAGATCAATATTCGTGCTCGCGTTATAGGTGTTTCTATCCAACATCATGCCGTTACGCCACATTTGTACAATTTTAGAACTTGACCGTCGTGTATCGTCGAAATATATGTTTTTCAAAATGAAACGTTAAAATTTTTCAACAATTATATTTGACAACAAGGGCGAAATTTTTTTTTTTTTTTCAAATCCTTATTCCTTCCAACCAAGTTGATTTTAATATTGAATTTCTATGATATATTCACCTTCGAAACGATCTTGCGTCCGTCGATGGAATCGTGTAGATTTCGTTAACAAGTCGTTTCATACGAAATAATCGATCTCACGAACGTGTGATAAAAATATTACTATGTACAAAATTAAACGATTAAATAATATCGTTAAATAATATTTGTTTTGCACGTCAATTTGAAGCTTGAACGTAGCTGAATGTAATTTGAATAGTGTTTTGTTAATTGTTTTATTGTAAAAAAAAAAAAAAAAAAAGGCAAATTGCGCAATTACGACGATGGATTATGATCCAACGTGGAATTTAAATCACCTTCCCCGGCCAACTGATCGAAGAAAATATAATAGGACGACGTTTCCGACGGTAAGCGGGAAATATCGCACGAGTGGATATTGCACGCGTATGTATATATATATATAAAAATTTCAGAAAGCATCACAGAAGTTTGAAAAATCTGATTACTGATTGTTATGCATCGCCTGCCGATTAATTAAAAATCACAAATTAATTACGTGGTGGTACGGTCATTAGTTATGATTAATATGTTGCACGCAACCACCACGTGTGATTTTAATTAAACTTATTACATTTCAATCCCGATATTATGGGCGAACCGTTACGTTATCGTTAAAGAATATATTTCCCTCTTTCAGTTTTTAAAATATTATTTTCAATCCAGGCATAAAACTGATCAAAACTGGGAGAAAATCACGGCCGAACTCGTTGTTCCATCGATACGTGATTTCCGGATAAACATTTCATCGGACCAATAATGATGCGCCCGACCAGTTATAGGGGGAATTAGTACGGCACGATTAGTTTATTATTCTTTTATACGAGGAAATGAGGTGCAGGTTTTGTACCGTATACACGCATTTCTACTTCTGCACGGCCTCGTTCGATCATTCATTTATATTAGGCATTTATTATTACTTCAATTACGAACGGTCGTCACACAAGTGGAGAATTTTTCAATCGTCGATTGCTGTCCGATCGATGTTCGTCCTTTTCCTATATTTATATTTTTACCTTTTTTTTTTTTTTTTTTTTCCTTTCTTTAGGTATTTATATTCGTCCCTGTTCGCAGTTACGCGGCAAAAACGCGTGCAAATTTCATCGTTCCGCCGCGATTAATTTCCAACGAAATTATCTCATTTTTTGTTTTTTTTTTTTTTTTCTCTTTTTTTTTTTAACGACACCGAATTTTGATATGCTGCCACATTTTATTATCCGATTCCAATCAATCGTTTCGTACGTGTCTCGAAAGGTATCCGTGCCTCTATTTTTATTCCAAGCATACATATTGCAATCGGTTTCAATAATACAATATCTCCCTCTGTGACGTGTATATTAAACGAGCTCGTTAATAAACACTTTAAAAATGTATATATTTTTCGAACGGGTTTCGCTTCGACCGGTGATATCGTTCTACCGTCTTACTTGTATCGAAATTGATGTTAAAGTTAGAAGAATAAGATAAGATTTGTCGCAGGATAGTACATGACAAATATTCGTGTCGCAACTATGGGTATATAGGATATATACGATATACTTACAATAATAACTTGTATTATCTTTGCCCAGGCTCTAGCCTATGGTGTTTTGAATTAACTTTTTCTACGGATTGCTATTGTAAAATAATTGATCGCCTACCGGCTATAACTGCCAGTACACTATTATTTGCACATGCATATACATCGGCACCAGTACACAGTTCAGCAAAATCCCCATTCAAAGCGTGCATTAATTACCATTTGTGTGCATAAAGCGGTCGAAACGATTGCAACTGTGGTTGGTCCATTGAAATTGACATTTTTCGAGGCATAAAGATCGGCCGGTATCCTTTTATTATTCACTATGATATAGTAGCAATCGGCAAATGAATTCGCGATAAATTATTAAAAGTGTAGAGATTACACTTTAATTTTCATTACACGTCACGCTTTTATATTAAAATTGCGTGATTATATGTAAAATTTTTTTTTTCAAACAAGACAATTGCGTACGATTCAATTTTCTAAATTTTCAATTTCCAAACATTTCCAAATTTTATTCTGTTACGTTTCTTTACGTTTCTCGTCGCAAATCTTGTCATCGCTGTATCGTAAATCATACATTATACTGATCTGATCGATAAGAAATAAATGTCAATTCCAAGCACTTATATCGTTTCGATTACAAAAACTGTCCAAACTGGCGAAAATAATATTCAAGTAGGAAATTTTGATCTCAACGATTTCGAAAAATCGGTGAAAGATGAACGAAACAAGTTCATCAAGGAGGAGGATCGAGCTTTATTATTTTCGCCAGATTCTCGTTTCGAGAAACAGATAGGTGAAGATAGAAGCAAACACAGGCTTAGGCGTATAGGTAAGGATAATAGGACACTAACTTGTGGATTGAAGGGTCTTTGCATTCTCAGAGCCTCCGGCAGCCCCCCGGCCTGTGAAAACACGACCAGGGATGGCGGCGGTAGATGATTCGGCACATACGCAGAATTATCCATCTAGAACAGACATGGCCGTGTTCCATTTCTCAATCTTCTTTCGATCTCTCGCGTCCCGATTTTCCGCAAGGAACGTGTCGAAAATGATTCGCGGAAAAGTGAACGAACGATGATAAGTAGCGTGTGAAACGTGTGTAACAGATCTGATAAGTACTGTGTTGATACCAAGTCGAAAATCTTAGTAATTAATAGTAATAGTTGTGGATATTTAAGTTTAGTGAGTGGGAAAATATGTGGAATGTAAGATAATAATAGCAAAAATATATAAAATATTCGAGATAAAATATTTTGCGATGACGATTTCGATAGATGAAACAAGTTTCTATTTAGATTACATTTCTTGCAAAATACACGCGATACTAAGAAACTCGACATGATGAAAAACAGTGCTTATATATTGAATTGTATAAAAAAAAAAATGAAAATTATTTTGATAATGTGTAATAATAGAGAGATATACGCGTTATACGATTCCTCCAACTTCTTTTATTAAATGGATTTTAAAATTGTTTTAAAATTTTCTTTCATCAATCCGATCCATCATTACAATTTATTAGTTGAAACTATGATAAATAATTGATTTCTTATAAAATAATATAAAAAAAGACGTATTGTATTGAAATCGAAACAGTTGAAACGTAGAGTATATTTAAAAAATTTGTAGAAACAGTTCTGAATCGTCCATTCAACTATCCATCATTAAAATCCGATTAATCAAAAATCGAAAAAGAAGGAAAAAAGGATAGACAAAGAGTCGTAATGCAATCGTGGTAATTGTAGATTTTCAAGACAATCGAATACGATATAGTTAATGACTCCACCGTCAAATGACTCCAGTTTCCACTCCTTCTTGTCTTTCAACGAGAGCTATCGAATTTGATCCATGAGTAACTGCATCGATCGCGGTTGTATCAACTTTTCTTTCTCATTAGATCAAATACAGTACATTGAAGAGTGCAAGAAAGTACGCGTCGGGAAACATATCGGAAAGAAGTCGGGAGGAATCGAATATAAACCGTCGCGATGCCTTGCAAGTGTTCACTTTTATTTATCTAACGTAACACTATTTAGCAATTTGCAACATCTACTATATTACCACGCTTAAAATTTGATTGCGAATTACAGCGTTATATTACGCGATAATATTATGATATTTATCACTAAATTTTAACAAAATGATATTATTGAAATGTAAGAGTATACGTATTTGAATTTCAAAATTGATTTTAAAATAAAGAATTACATTACTTTAACGTAGTTAATAGTTGAAAAGTTATATGTTATTATTTGATCTTTTTTAGTATAGACATCAAGCATGAAATATTATATTGATTAATAATGAATAATAAACTAAATGTTTTACTTTGAAAAAATTATATTTGATAATAATCAAATATGATTGTTTATATTTTATAGATCTAAAATTATATAAGATGAAGTACTATGTATTAATTTTTATTTCTAAATGTCGTAACAAAACATTATTATTAAAAATCATTAAAATTTACAATAAAAAAATTAATAAATCTAAGCAAAATATTTAATATATAATTTATAGTAAATTTTAAGATAAATTTAAAAGGTATATGTTATAAAATGATTAATTTTTTTTAAAAAATATTATAAGAACTTTTAAATGTAAAGGACGAACTATATAAAAGTGACTACTTGCAACGCAACAACGTAACAATGCAACAGGCTAACCTTGTTTCGATTATTTTTATATGTATTATAATTGATGAAAAATAAAAAATATATTTATATTCCTAAGAATGTGTCATGTGTATGCGTGTATACGCGTATATATTAATCACCATCCGCGTACATTTTGCTGTACACCAAAGAAGTCACTGCACGAAATACGACCGTTCGAAAACATTCACTCTATTTCCACGGGTCCCATCGTCCTTATCCGTCGCTTAGGAAACGTGTTCTTATCACCAACAGTTCCTTCACACTAATATCCGTATAAATCGATTAAACCGGAATAAAGTCCCGAGCAATCTATTCGAAAAAGGCGCGTTAGGCAGTGAACAACCTAACCTCAACGCACGGTTGTCACGCGGTTCGACGTTCTTGTATAGCTTCGATAAATTGTAAACTCGTTTGACAACTGTCGTAACGTGTAGTTTGAAACTTGTTAATCACGATATAGTATATTAAAAAACAACAAACGGATAACAATTTGATTAACGAAACGATGTAACGCGGGTGAATTCAAATTCAAACAAGTCATATAATCCCGCCACGATAGGCCACTCTGACCTAACCTCTCGATGAATGATAATACCCGACGAGTACCTCAACTAGTAGCTCGGTCACCCGGGTACGGGTCTCTGGTAATGCACTAAACGTGAGCCAGGTGCAAGAGAGGGGTGATTACAAGAGGAAGGCGCCAGGCCCGTGCGAGCAACCTCGTGGACATGCGAGTGCAGACTGATTGGAGTGTGAGGGTACTTACCCACGAGTCGTGAGAACGGTGGCGGTGGCGGTGGCGGTGGTGGAGGCGAGGTAGAGGCGTGGAGAAACAAACCGGCGGCGGTGCTGGCGTGCGCGCGTGTTTTCCGCCGCCATTACTGGCGCCACTGTAGCACCACTTTCGTAATACGCATGCGCGGCATGCGCACACGTTTGATGCGCAATCGTTGCCGCGATACATTGAGGTTTAATCGTGCGCTGACTGCGCGACTGGTAACATCTTGTATAATTTGTTGCAATGATAATCAAATCTATACGCAAATTTTCTTTATAATTAATTCTTCCTTGAATCTTTTGTGATAAAAGTGAATAGTCCTATATTCTATAATAAACATTTTTTTCAATAGTTTTAATATAATAATATAATACAATATAATATAATATAATATAATATTTATAATATATCAATTATATATAGATTATTTTATCTAAACTTTATATTCATAATTATATTCTTCGATTGTGACGACAAGAAAAGTGTATCATTTTTAAATCGTTTTTCTTTAAAATATAAAATATATATTTTATTTTTTCTGAGTAATTATAAGTTTCTTAATTATATTATTTTCTCTGGAAAATTTATCGATATAATTATAATTGTTATAATTATAATTATAATATATAGTCGATTATTTAATTACATTAGAAATTTAATAAAATTTTTCAAAGTTATTACAATATAATTCATAAATATATATAAATGTCAATTATATGTATAACATATAAAAAATATTGTTAGATTATTTTAGAAAATTAAAAAATATATATTTTTTATTTCCGTATATGAATTCTTCAAAATTCTTGGAATTCATAAGAAAATTTATATTACTAAAAGATTCGTGAATATATAACTATATATACGTATATACATGATACATATATTCATTCTTATAGATCTTATAGATTTTACGATTTTTAAATTATTTAAATAATTGCAGTATCATTTCATTTTTTTTATATGAGAAAATATGCAATTGTTTAAATATTAATAATATACATATTTTTAAGAAACTTTTTAAATAAAAATATCTTTACGTTATTTTTGAAAACAGCCAACTTAGTAAGTGCTGCCATCTGTTAGAAAATGGTCGAAATTAGATATTTCAGTTAAATACAACAATTTATATAATAAAATTACTAAAAATATTTTATTTTTAAAAAAATTTAAACCAAATTTAATAAATTATCTAATGGGTTACAAAAAAAGTCGAGATAAATAAAAAAAAATGTATATTATCAACAGATATATTCGTACACTGATATTTCTACAAATGATAACTACATGAAAATTTGTACAAACGAGATATTGAACATATTTAATATTTAATGTGATTCAATTTTTTTGCTCTATATCTATTTATACCCGTGAATAATAAAATTTCCCTTTTTTCATTTATTCATTTAATTCAGGCTAAATCTTATATATAAAAAATTAAATTAATGAATATAAATTATACGTTTAAAATTCCGCTAGTAAATTTTATCTATATAAATTATAATAAATTCATGTTTTAAAGTATTGCTTCGAAGTATTGTGATTACATTTTATATTTTATTAATTAAGAAAAAATATATAAAAGCAGAGTTACAAAAATGTGTGTGTAATAATTTTATTTAAAGTGGTATCGAAATTCGATGTTCAAAATATACAATTATTAACATGTACATTTATAATCTTTTTTAACACAATATTGAAAAATTAAATTCATATGTAGTATAATGCTGAATAATATCACGAAGAGTAAATTTCAGAAAAAATCGGATAAAACAATAGGATAAAATAATAGGTAGTGTATAAAATATTTCCAATCTTTAAACATGAAATGTACACAAATTTACATATATTTAATATCAGTTCTGTACTCTCAAATATTTTTCCTTTTATTATTTTATATACTTATATGCGAAATAATAATACCAAGTCTTATTTTTTTTTAATATACTTTGTTGTAAAGATCATTATATACATATTTTATACAGTTCTGATATATTTCAAATAATTATTATATATCAATTTATTTAATTATGAAAATAATTAAATAATCAAGTAATACTTTTTAAATCAAACATGAAAAAAATATGAATTTTTAAATAAAAGCTTAGATTTGAAAATATAATACTCATATGTTGAAAATAATTAGAAAATATATATAATTATATGCATATTTATATGCAAATATTATACTATCAAATATGAATAGATATACGCAAAAATGTTTTAAATGTTTAAAAAAAAATTATATTTTAATAATTGAATAAAGAATAAAATTCACAGTAATTTTTATTATTTTCAATAGAATTGTAAGTATATAATTTAAAGAATTTATTTGTTGCTTTTATCACTTTTACTTGTTACTAAATATATTTTAGAGAAAACATTTAAAATGACTAAAATCATATTTGTCTAAAACATTCACAGTCTTTCACAAAATTATAATTACATGAATATATGGATTAACAAATTATTTTTGTACTAGATGAAATTATAAACATATTATGTAATTAAATAATTAAATTTGCAAATTTTATTGACTTTAGTTTTATATTATTTAAACAATATTGATTTTCTATCAATTTTACGATTATTATATATTAAAATTATTAAAGATATAAAAAAAGAATATAATAGAAAATTTTCATTATAAGAAATTCATTTTACACTTCTATTTAGATTCTTGTAATTATTTTAAAAATTACTTAATTCGATAAAAAAAAATCAAATCGATTTCAATTACGCCAATTAAATGAAATTATGATTCTATTTTGATATTTCAAACTACATATTTTATATCATATTTCATGCTATACGTATTTACTATATTATCAATAAATAATATAATACAAATAACTTTCGTTATTATTTTATACATAACAATATTTTGTATTCGTACTTTTACTGTTAATTATTAACAATTTTGAAATATTCCAATTATTTGCTTTGTAGTTATATAAAGCACTTCTTTTTTTTATACTATCATGATTATATTATATCTATAAATTAATATAATTATATATTTATTTTACAAAACTATGATAAGAGGAACGCAAACAACAAATGTATTCAAATAGACAATTACATTTCATTGACATAGAGGTGAAATCATTCAAAATTTATATATATATATGCAATCATATATATGCATTATAATGGAAAAATAGAATATAGAGTAACGATCAAACTTAAAATAATCTATATAATACATTTTCAAATATATCTTATTTAATTAAAACATATTTATCTAAGATTTTCATAAAGCTTTCTAATATTGATTCAAATTGAATTGAAAGCAAATGATATGGATAAAAAATTAATAAAATTTAAATTTTTTTACTGTATCTATTTGTTGAATACATTCTATGTGAATTGTGAAATTAATAAATATTAAGAAAAATTTCTTTTTTAAAAGATAAATATCATAAAAGAAATATCATTAAAGAAAGCACATGTTTTTTACTTTTTCCATTTTGCAAAATTATTTTTCATTAGAATTTTCATTAGAATAGTTAATATCTTTTGTTGATATTGTTTTACAAATCGTATACATTAATTGGACAAAAATATACGTGATTTTTGAAAATACAGTAATATAATATTCCCTTCAAAAATATAAAGCTTATAACTATAATTTTACATCATTGTTTATCATTTCAAAGTACATATATATAATGTACAATTTTGAGATGCTTTTTAATATTTTCTTTAATAATTTAATTTAGAAAAAAATGTGTATTCTATTTTCAAAATATATGTAAACTAAAAAATATATTTATACAATATATAATAATAAAAAAAGAAGCTCTATTAACCATATTGTATAAGATTAAAAAGAGCATCAACATTTTCTTTCTCAGACTCTTGTTGTACAACTTGTGTAACATCTTGAGTTAATAGAACTTGTTCTATTAAAACAGTCTCTGAATTAGTTAGTTGTTCTGAAGCTGCAATATTCTCTTCTTTAACTTCTTCTTGTTCATTATTTGACTTGATCACATTTTTCCTCCGTTTCGTTCTAGGTCTGTCTGTATGTATCCTCATATGCCGCCGTAAATCATATTTTCCAACAAAACGGGCATTACAAATTTCACATCCGAATGGTTTACCACCAGTATGAGTCCACATGTGACGTCTCAATGCAGCACTAAATGTAAACGCTATTCCACAAACATTACAAACATATGGTTTTTCACCTGTATGTAAAAGACTATGATCTCTTAACGTTGCCTTTTGATTAAATCGTTTTCCACAGACTTCACACGTGTAACTTCGCGGATTCGAATGAATTCTGACGTGATTCAACAAATTTCCTTGTTGTGAGAACGATCGTCCACATACCTCGCATTTGAATGGCTTCTCACCAGTATGAACACGCATATGTGTCTCTAATGTGCGATTATTTAAAAATCTCTTTCCACAAACTGTACAGGGATACTTAGGTAAATGAAGACCTTGCGGATCTAAATGAGTAATCAAATGTCGTTTGTAATTACCTTTATGATTAAATAATCGTGGACATTGACTACATGCATAAGGCGCACCACGTATGTGTGTTGTAACGTGAGACTCTAATTCCGATTTAACCTTAAATCTGAGACCGCATTTCGGACATCGATGCCTTGGAAAATCTGTGTGGCACACCATGTGTCTTTTTAAGTATCTTTTCATCGTATAAGCTTTATTGCATATGAAACAGGAATAGGGAAATTGACCTGTGTGCGTTTTTACGTGCGTACGTAATTCTCTGTGACTCTCACAATCTTTCTCGCATACTACACAAAAGAATGGTCCACTACTTGGCACATGATTATCTATAGTATGCAACAAAACACCAGTCAACTTATCATAATTTTGCAAGCATAGAGTACATTGATACTGTATTACATCATCTTCAAGTTTGATTTCTTTTATTCTCGTTATTGTGTCATTCAAGCTACCTAATATATTATCTTTTGGATCAACAAAATAATCAGAATCAGAATCATTGCTTTCTTCTGGTTGATCAAACTCTAGCGAATTTTTTTGTATATTTTTCTCATTAATTTTTTCTTTTGATTTTTCTTCCGAAATTGTAGATTTCCAGATTACTTCGTCCTTATTAGTTTTATTATCATCTCTAGTTTCTTCAGTTTTTTCATTACACACGGTATTTAAAAATTCTTCGTTGTCTACCGATTCATCTAAAAGCTCACCATTACAATTAACTTCGTCAATTTTTTTATCTTCTAATTTAACCACAGCATCACAAGAAAGCGTATTGTCTGCATTCACATTCTCTACATTCTCTAAAGAAACATCTTCCGGTATATACATTATCGTATAGTCTAATTGTTGGGATTCTAAAATCTTCGAAATTTCATCAGGTATCTCGCCCTTTAATCGTTTATCTTGATCAATTTCTGCTCCTGATAGTTTCGAAATAATAATATTTCTTAATGCGGATATACCATCCTTAGAAAATTCACCGTTTTCTTCCACTAAATCAGATACGTCAAGCTCTAATGCTTGTTCGTCTTTATGATTTACATTCATTCGTTCAGATAAAAATTCTTCTGAACTGTCTGTATCATTAATAGGCCTAATATCTTGTTTATCATCTAATAGTTTCACTTCTGATAATTCGTCATTCGATTGTTCTGAACAGTCTTGTTCAAAATCGTCGCCCATTGCCTCTTCCTGAAAGGCAATATCAACAAGTTGGGAACGATGTTAATGCTTCCACATTACGTGCAATTATATGCCATGACGAAGTTAACGAAATTAAGAAAATGCAAGCACATAGCTGAGACAAAATCGATACAAGAAAGGTTACCTTTATGAAAGAGTAATATAATAAGAATAATCAATTAAAATTATAAAATAAAAATTATTTTTCAGCTTTTGAATAATGTATGTTTGAATAGAAACATTATATTCCATAATTATTATTTATTATTCAAAATTGTTATTTTGTTATAATCTAATATTTTTATATTTCTATTTTTATAATTCTATTTTTTCTGTATAATTTAATTTTTCGATATTTCGATTAAGATTAATATATTTTATATATTAATATATAAAAATATAAAAATTAAATGTAAATTTTGAATAATCAATAAATAATAATGAAAAATCATTTTCAAGAAAAATTATTTCTCATAACAAAAAAAATAATCTTTCTAAATAAATAGGAATAGAATAGTAGAAAAGCACTTTAGAGAAAAGTGTAATAGATAAAGTTATTTGTTTTGAATAAATGTTAATGTAATATTATTTTTAAATCTTTTAAGAAATCAAATAATGTATTTAATATTATTTAAAATAAAAAAAATTACATATATTATAAATCTACAATATATAAGTTTATTACGTATAATATTATTTAATAAGAATATTGATATTAATATTACATTATATAATATTAAATTTCATTAATTTTGAAAGTTTTAAAATAAATATAATCAAACTTAACAAAATTTAAAATAAAACTTAGCCTTATATATATATATATATATACATTTATAAATTTATAAAAACATAAAAACTAATATAAAGGAAAATATATTTTAATATAATTAATCTTAATAAATAATTAATTAATTAATAATTATAAAAAATCAGAAATCTTACCTTTATGTTATATGAAATTTGTGTTTCAAACATTTTGCGAAGTTTCTTTTCAGTAGCTTGAACTTGTAACTTGAAATCATAAAATGCATTTGTGCGATAAGCACACTTTGCACAAAGCATATTTGGTAATCCATCAAATCTATCAATCTATTTAAAAAATCAAATTATTTAAATTAATATAAATAATTTAACTTATATAAAATTACAATAGATATGAAACACATTTTTTCAAAATTTATTATATACTTTTTTAATAATTTTATAGATTAGTAATTATTGAAATATATATATATTATGAATAATTTATTTTGAATTATATATTTACACAATATATAGAATAATAATTTTGTACGTATTATTATAAATTGTTTTTATAATTATATTTTGTATTATATATATATATTTATATATATTTTAATTGTTTATGATACATGATTAAATTTTACATCAAATTTTGAATTGTGAATTAACGCTGTATATAAATTAGAAAAACCAAACATATTGAAAATAATTTTTAAATAGAAAATAAATATAATATAAATATCTTATAATTTTGGTTAGAAACATTATAAACATTATTTTATAAACATTAATCGATTCTATTTTACTACAAAATTTATTTTTATTCTTAAAGTTCGATTTAAAAATATTTTATATATTTATTATTATGAAATAAATAGTTTAAATATCTAATGATATCATTTTGAGGTTATATTATGAAGTTACAAATTTACACATGATAGCTTGATTGAAATATATTATTACGTAAAGAATATTTTACAAAAAAAATACGTATAATAAATTATAATTTATAAATAACCTGTATTGATGCAAGTTCAGCAAGCTTATCAGGTAAATTTTTTTGACTAATCGTGTCGTCATCATACATAGGAAGAAGTACACCGTCAACTTTCATACATCCTCGACACATGTTAGCACAGGTAATTTCCCAACTCATTGTTATCTTTGATACTCTAATACGAATAAAATTAGATTTTCACAGCGTTGTTGCTCATTTAGAAATAAATGCATTTCACATTTCGCGGTCAGTGCCTTGTTTCCTATGGAACATTATCGTCAACATAACGTTCAGTCATTAACTGTAGAGTTTATAATCCACACGTGTATTGAGTAACGCAACTTCACAATACTGAAGCGACATCTAATGTAGATTATTTTGTACAAATACATAATTGATTAAAAGGAATTATTTAAGTATATCGATTAGTAAATTTTGAATTTTGAACATATATATATATTTATAAACAAACATCATTCTCTGTACTGTAATAAATATATATATATATATATATATATATTTTAACATTTTAAATAAAATCTTATATAAAGTATAATTTTTAATTATTTATTTTATAAGATTCTAACATTAATATTTAATATTTTTGTAATAATAATTTTTATAATAATAATAACTATTCATTCATTTATTTGTTCTCTTAATATAATTATCTTAATATATAATACAATTATATTCTATTTAATCTAATTTCAATAATATTTTTGAATATAAAAAATTTTTAATAAATAAATTAAATTATTTTAAATTATATTTAAATCTCTTCTTTGATAAATTTTTATATTAAATTAATTGTATTAATATATTCTTATTATAGTTTTAATAAATATATGTTTAAAATTTTATATTATAAAGCTTCACATTTAAAATGTTATATAATAATTAAATTTTCCGCGCAATTTTAAATGAATAAGGAACCATATCATTTCAGCCAATTAGAATGTCGATAAACGAATCGGTTCGCATGGCGTCAGTTATATGTTAAAAATCGTGATAACAGGATGTATTACATCGGCAGAAATAAGTAATCATGTGAAATTTTTATTGATTGATATTTTATTACGATTTATAATAGCCTCGTTTAATTATTAATAAGTGAAGTGTACGTTCAACTTATTTTCGAATCAAAAAAAAACTTCTTTACTATTTAAAATTCGATAGCAAATTGCGGCACAATGTATCATTATATTTATCAAAAATTGTAGCAATTAAATTATCTTTTTTTAATTATCTGCGCAATTACTTCTATAGTTATTCTTTTATTATTCATATTCTTTTTTTTTTATGTGATAACATAATTAGTTTTAAGTCTATATATTTTATATTTTAAAATTTTAATTTTTTTTTTTTTTTTTTTGATAGATTATTAATTGATACAATTTCCAAGGCGGGAAAAATTTCAACATGGACATCAAAATGATCGATTATTCAGAGAAGTGTTATATTTTGTATAAAAATTGTATTCTTTAGTTGGTGTTTAATACGTAATAGTTTTTTTAATCATTGAGAGCATGTGATTATTGAGAGCATGAATCAATGTTTTTTTTTTATCGATTATAACTTAAATAGATGCTATAATAGTGTTTTTTTTTTAATGTTTATTTTCGATGTGTACTAGTACTGAATCAGTGTATAAGTGTATATAGTAGTGTATATATAATATAAGTTTCTTTTTTTAAAGAAGATAAGATAATCATCAATTACAAAGAGGTTATTATATTTTAATCAATTTAAATTTTTATTTTATAGTTCTATTAAAATAGAATTTAATTTTTAAATTTTAAATTTATAGTAATATTTTTTTTTATTAATATTATAATTCATTAGAATTTTAATTCTTGTTACTATTATATTTTGTTAAATTGTTATATTTTTATATCTTTTTTTTGTATTAATTTTTTCAAATAATCGACTTTTTTTTTAAATTATGAAGTTGAAATGTTTCGAATTGTATTACAGATTTCTTTTATATTCTCCTACATGATGACAGTCTTTTTTTTGAGCTACAATGATAACACCATTCTTCCTATCTATAAAGGTAAGTCACATCATATTTTTACTTCTCTATTCTCTATTTCAATCAATTCATATAACGAAAAATCCGTATTGATATGAATGACTAATTGTCATCAATATTTAAAATCAAATAAAAAATCAGGATATATTTGTACATATATATATATATATAGTATTAATATTTATAAAAATTAAGTCATGTTAAAAAAAAAAAGATCGTTATATTTTATGTGCTTTATTTCATAGGTATAATATAGAACAACATGTATATACACCTTTTATTAATTGTTTTTATCATAAAATTGTTTTTAAATTGTTTTAAAAAGTTAGTTTATATTGCAAAGCAGTTATTTCACATAGTATAATTTATAGATTCTCCCCATCTATATAAAAAAGTTAGCTTGGTCAGGTTAAAAGCTACTTATCACGATATTTCGAGAATTGAGGCTATTAGCTGCCCGAGGGATAAAGATGACAAGGTGTTCTCGAGTCACGTAGATAGTAGCATAAGTTAAGGTCACTATTATGCAAGATATCATTTAAAATATAAAATTGTTTTTTGAATTTTTTAAATACTCACATATAAAATGTTTCTAAACATGACAAAATGATAGTAATAATGATACATAATTATATCGGTTAATCAATAATTAATTCGATATAAACGATAATAGTTCAGTAATAAAATAAATTGATAAATTAATTCGATTGATAATATAGAAAAGCAAATAATAAAAATTGTAAGATTTTTCTACTAATGTTAATATGCTGAATTCTGAAGTACAGATTTGTATCTAGATTTTAGATAGAGAGAAGTGTCCTTAATGACGCCAGATGCTGCAGCACATTAACTCTTAAATCTCGGTTATATCATGAACAAAAACATTTGTTCGCAGCAACTTTAATAATTCTCGAAAAACTTTGAAACAAATACTGTTAACTAAAAATTACAATTACATTTTTTCTAATACAATTTATAATTGATAAAAATTATAACTTCGGTTGATTTGATAAAATATTCGTAATTTGGAAATATTTACAAATTTTGACATTCACATGCAAATTTAGTACAAATTATAAAAATGAGTTATAATTATTATAATAATTATTGATAAAAAAAATGAAATTTTCTTTCTTGATAGTTACGAAAATTTAAAAGACTAACTTTTAAATTAAAAACTCGTCGCATTTCGAGTAATTATAAAACTTTCTGAAAATTTTTACATTACAATTATTAAGTTATTATTTTTATATCTGCATTTGAATTTTTTTGGTAATGAAATATAATTTTTCAATTTCATATATATTCGAAAAGTATATTTTTTTCATGGAAATATATTTGTAAAAATCTAGAAAAAAAAATGATTGTAAACTGACCTCCCTTCTATTTTTATCTAAAAATATTTTAAAAAAACGGTCCCCTTTTGAGAGTGAAAAATCGGTAGTAGTTAATCCATTGAGGATCATAAGTTTTAAGGGAAAAAGAACATTACTCGGTGAAAGGATCTCTACAGTCGATCATCAATCTTCTCCACAATCGCCAACATTTACAGTATTCTTCTACTGATATAGCATGAATCCTCGCATCCACCATTTTACACTTTGTTGAAAAATAATATTACACTAGTACCATATAACCAAAACAAATAAACAAATAAATAAATTATCATCGAATATACATTATAAATTAAACGTAAAAAAAAAAATTAATACAATCTAAACAAAAAACAGACTCTATTCTACATCAATTCTATATCATATTGTTATTATATATATCGTAAATTTTCTTTACTCGATACGATTGTTTTCAAACTATTAAACCGAAGCAACGATTCTCAATAGAGAAATGTTCTCAATAGAGAAATAGCTATCGATACGATACATTTTCGATTCATCGATGTTAGATATCTGACAAAGTCGTTCAATGGTCACACGCCGGATGGAATGGAACGGTTGCAATGTCACTACAATAACATTTGACGCAATGCGAGGGATCCGAGTGTCGAGTATCGAACCATACAAGTGGAGCGAACTTTGCCCTTCGATCTTGCCTTTCCAAAAAAAAAAAAAGAAAAAAAAAGAAGAAAAAAGAAAAAAGAAAAAAAACGAAAAAGAAGAAGAATAAGCGGAAAATATCGGAAGGATATATAAGGTTATCGGAATGGGTGTTTTCGTGGCTCATCCTGCGATGAAAAGTCGATCGGTCGAGAGAAGAGGATCAACACCTCTTTTCGAAACGTAGCGGCCCATCCCTAGGAGGCGAAGCTCGATCAGCGCCTGCGCCCCGCTAAATGCCACTATAAGAATCTGACCGGCGCTCGTAGGGACTCAGTCCACCCCGTGGTATACCGGTGTCGTGTCCCCCGTTTCGTTGCATCTTCCTACTCTGGGAACCCCTTTCGTGGACCAGGAGACGTTGTCGCTATGTTGTTTTTCGTACATCAGTGACAAAGAACGAACGATAAGGCGAGCGACTGAGTGGGTCAACGAGAGAGAAAGAGAGCAGGAAAAAGAGAGAGAGAGAGAGAGAGAGAGAGAGAGTAAAAAGTAACAGAGAGGGCGGAGGGTGGATGACAGAGAGGGAGAGAGCGAGCGAGCAAGGATAGAAGGATAGAGAGAGAGAGAGAGAGAGAGAGAGTGTGTTCACACTCCCTCGCGCGCGCGATACAGAAGGAAAAAAGAGTGGAGTGCGAGAAAGTGCAGAGATTCGTAGAAAGAAAAAAAAAGAGAAAGAAAGAGAAAGAGTGATAAGAGCGCGTAACAGAGAGAAAAAAAAGGTTTCCTTTCTCTCCAGTTTTCCGTGAACCTGATAGACAGGACAGCATCCCGTCAACGTCAGCAGCGACGTCGGCATCCTGGACTATCAACGTACGTTCACATCGAAAGAAACGTCCATATTTCCTTAGTAGATGCCTCAGTGTTATTTTTCCTTCTTCTTGTTTCCGCCTTTGTAGCGATTATCGCCATCAGCTTCCCTCGGCTTCGCCAGAAATACCATCCTTCCGGAATTTCGTACGTAACCATGCGACGGATCGGTCTGTTGCGATGGAAAATCCTGTATGCAACGCAACACGCGTATCACGCTTGTACTACGCTTTTTAACGTTTTCTCCAATGGGTTCCAACGGGGACGGAGAGGAAAAGAGAGGAAGAGTTTTCCACCCTCTTTCCGTAAATCTCTTTAACCAACGAAAATTTCCCGTTTCCCGTAAAATTGTTTCGTATTCATAGAGTAGTGATGCATGTTGATTCGTGTTAGGCTTTCTACGTTTTCGTTGACCCTTTCAACGAGCTTTGTAATACAACATCGTAAGATTGATACCCATTGCCATTGAAAATATTACGGTATTTTAATCAATCGAAGTCTGATCGAATATTCGCTTTGAAATGTTCTTTAACTTACGAACAGAACTTTTCGCTTTAAAGATTATTCGCTTCGGTTTTCTGTTAATTAATTCCAAGAGTATGAACATCGTTCACCACTTTAAAAAAAATTTCAATTTTCGACTCTTTCATAAACGTGCCATTCACCTCGATTAATTTCCAAAGTAAAAATTCGCCTTTCGACTACATTTGCGAAAGAGAATAATAAGCGCAAATTGTACCGCTTCCTCGTCGACAAAGATTTCTTTAATGAAAAAGCAAAGTAATGCAGCGGTCTGTATTGAACGATAATTACTAACTGTTACTGAAAAGCATCTCGCGAAGAGGGTATTATACATTTTCAAAAACCACAAAGATGCTGGAGAAGTATATTTGAACACGGAAGAAATGTTTCCATTTTATTTTTAAATCTTTCTGTATATTTATTCTTTCCTATACCAACTCAAACTACTTTCAATTTTTAAAAATAAAAGATAGGAAACAATCTTGTTTATTTTTAAATCGTACTTTACTTAAAATTTCTAAACACTTCTATTCTATTTGTGCACTATATTGATGAGGGGAAAAATTTAATTTCTCGTAATTTACAAACAAATTGCGTAAATTGTTTTCTAAACAAAGCTCGATAGATGATATCAATTACGATCAGAACTTCGACTCGTATTCACTTCTGATTAATAGTAAATTTTGCAACAATTTGTAATTGAAATTCCATTATATCCACTCCGTGAACTTTAATATAAGTGAACGATCAGTAGTTACGAATTGTCTATTTCCACCAAATTTCATTTTCAACTTTAGAAATAAAAATTGATCGTCGATATGTCAAATACTTATTCCTCAACATTCGATAATATTTTCCACTTTTCCACTCGCTTAAGATGGAAATAAAACCATAAAGACACCGATCGTGCCGATCATTTCTTATTATTCGAAAATAATTATCTCCTAATCGTTGAACATGAACATGAATGGTAAATTTTAATTTACAACGAACACATTTTCTTTTGTAGTAATAGAATCAATAGTCACGATTGCAAGTTGAAAAGTGCGATTCGATGTAAGACCTATTTTCAATAGACAAATCCGCCTGTGTGAAAGTGAATCGAATCGTGCAAATTTAAATCACGCGAGACAGAAGGGAAAAAAAAAAAAAAAGAAAAAAAAAACACACTAAAAAAAGAAATTTCGATCAACTTCATCCGCTTGTAATACGTGTCTGAACTAAAACTAAATACGTGTACTGCTAGGGGCAGCCTGTAATCTGTAATCAATTAATACGATTCGCAGTTAATAATTCGCAATTAACCGAGATTTTCCAACGAGAATTCGTTAAAACTCGTTATTTCGGGGTATTGATATTTTTTTTTATTTTTTATACGACTATTATAAGATTATTAAGAAATGCAATCAATATTCGATGCAGAAAATTAAACGACCGATGAAATTGCGGTGGGGCAGAATTTGTATTTATCATTAGATGATGGATCGCCGTTTCAATCTCCTGTAACTGATATCGCGATTGATCAATTTATCAATAACTGTGACTAACGTCAATGCAAAGTTCAGCCAATATTTGTCCATAGCACATAGTTTTACCTGAGAAATGCGTTTCGGGTATTATACGTGCAAACTTGAAGAGAGAACGTCTAAACATTATGCCAATGCTGAAAAGTTCGAGCATCGATCTACATATGCAATGTCTTATCGTACAATGTTGCTACTTTTGTACTTGGTACATTATAAACGTGATATATTATGTCGTATAGATACAGATATATAGATTCTTTATTATATATAAATAAACAATGGATAACAGTCTTGAAATTTCTTCATTCGGAATAAAATATAGCGATAAAAAAGAAAAAAATATTGCCAAATACCAGTGTCTCGAACAATTGACACGGAAATCATTGATGCAATGTACTGTCATTTATATGGAAAATACTTTGACAATATATTTGTCTCGTATCCGCGTTTCATTCGATTCGAGAAAATTGCTTAATTTTCGTTCGTGTGTTTCACGCATGAAAGTTCCGTGCGTTCGACGCAACGTTGCAAAGATTCGTCATTTCTCATTACTTCCGAATTGGTTGTAGCACATAGCTCCGATTATTTCTCGCTTCGTGTCTCCCGACGATCTTTTTATCTTTTTCCAGCACGCAATATATTTTTTGTGTTCTCCAAAGAAAGACATCAAGTGGATTTATATCGACCAGACGACTCGTTCAAGGAATTAGTTGACCATGTTGTACCCATCAATTCTAGAGAACATTCTATCGATAGTACCTTTTACCGCACGTGATTTCAGTTTCATTTTGTATCGTAGATGAAATATCTTTATTATGTATTATTTTAGATACATATATATATATTTATATATATTTATTATACATATATAATATGTTCAATTTATCGTGATATTGATCTGTAGATAGGAAAAATTTCAATTTTCATTGGTTTCATATGATTTTCGACCTTGAGAATGAATTTACTTCGAATCAACATATCTATCGTTTGTACAAATGTACGTATACGTGGTGCACATCGGTACACCACATTGCATTGTTCGTTATCAAACGATCAAATTAAGTGAAATAACAATTGGACGCCGTCCAATATCTAAACCATTGCATATAAATCTTTTGCAATTCTTCTGTAATTATTTTTATTTAATCGATAAAAATATCTAACGTATATAACTAAATTAAATCTTTCGGCAATGATTATATATTTTATTTTAATCATATATATCAACTATTATATTTGTTTTCTTCTATCAAATATTTAGTTACTTTGTTGAGGCGTATAAACAAGAAACAGAATGATATTTTGCGATGGTGGAATTTAAACTTTAAAAGAAAAATAAAAGGATTTATAAGTCAGGATGCATAGATTGGAAATCATTGATTTAATACATTCATTTATTTACTTTTTATCTTACCTTAACAGTCTGATTATTACATATACATAAACAATAAATTACAATGTTGTAATTTAATATCGTACATTGTATAAAAATATTTTTAAATATTGTTGGCGCATACAAACGTGAAAATATTTACCTTTGGATCACACTGGCGACGAGACGTACGTAATATAAATATCTATCTTACTTGATACCAGAAGATGTCAGTGAAAGCAATCGATAACATTTATCCCACTTTCGGTTAAACGTGACTTCTTTTTGAAGCAACTAGTTTTGCCTATCTGAAAAAGCGCATTCCTTTGTGCAAAAGTAAAGACTCCAATACATCTTAAAATAAATTGAATTCAATTAGTATCAATTTTTAAAGTTCCAATTAAAGTCCTTCGTGAAAATTGAATATTTTACATTAAATTTGTAAAGTTTTTTTTTTAAATTGTTATTGTAAAGAAATATCGAAAAGCATTTAGTAAAATTTTAATAGTTCGTAGTTTGAAATATTTTTGGCAAACATTTAGGATGTTAAATTCTAGAAAAAAAAAAAAATCCGTACTAGATTCAAATCATTAACCTCTTTACATAAATTTTCGAAAAATCTCGAGATTCAATCTTCTTTCTTTGAATACAAACAAGTGAATTATCGTTATTATGTATATATATATATATGCTAAATAATTCGATGGATGATGATTAATTAAATAAGTTCGATTTAAAAATATATAGGGCCACGTATAATATACGAAATTGTATATTAAGATATGTTTCGTGTTATTGAGCTACCACTTCTAGCGTTCACCAGACCATAGAAGATGAAATTATTGGAGGAAGTTATCTGGCAAATAATGAATGATCGATCCAGTTTATCTTGCTACTACATAATATTTAGGTAAATATTAAGATAAATATTCAACTTCAACTTGAATATTTGTGTCAAAATTTTCCAATCTCTTATTATCATTAACTGAAAAATGATTGGTTGGAAAATAATTACAAATATCGAAAAAATTCAAATTCGTCGAAAACAAATAAGCGAAGGAAATGAGGATAGTTTATAAACTTTTTTTTTTTTTTATATTGAAATAAAATGTTAACTTGGTCGATAAATATTGAATCATTTTTAATAGACATCGCATTACGTTTCAGAGATTACAGAATTTTTTTTTTTTTTTCTTATTTGTCGATAGTACTCGATGTTTTAATTCATAAAATGCAGATTCTTTTCAAATAACGAAGAATTATGTAACAACTATTTGCGCAAAGATCAATGCAGATTCGTCATGAAATTAGTCAATTAAAACTTAACTTTGAATTCTGATATTGGCCTTTGATCTGTATCTTAATAGCGCTATGTATAACCGTTCATGACTGAACAATGCCCTATACGTAATATATTCCAGTAAATGCTAAATCTGTCGGAATCGTCGTATATGTAAATGGTAATTTACTTGTTGAGGTATTGTCAATGTCCAGTTTAATTTATAAAAAGAAATATGATTTTTTTCGAATAATAATATATCCTTTTATATATATCCTATTATATCCTATTATATATATAATTTTCGAATAATAATATTGATGATTCTTTCTTTTTTTTTTAAACGCCGTTCTTTGTTCTCTTCTTTCAAAATTTTTCGATATAAATAAATTACAACTTAAACGATAAATTATTAGACTGTTTAAACACTCGATTATTAGATTTTCATTTGTTTCATTCGTATCCCACATTTCATGCTTCTATTAACCCAATTAATATTTTGTTTTCAATTTTATAATAGTAGATAAAATTTCTCAGTTTTGTAAAAATCAGGTTGAACTTTTATGAAATTTTTACACGTTCTCTGTGGAATGTACAATGAACTATCATCACGTTACTACATTGAAACATTGATTCGCGGTAAAATTAACAATGCGATTTGAATTATTCTACAGTACATTAAAGGAATGATATGAATCTTAATTTGAACAGGACTATTCAATGCGTGGCCTAATTGGAGCAATAGCAGAAGTGAAATAATGTCCAATCATATGATATTGTCAATTCGTAAATAACGATTGTACAGATTTCGCTTGTCCATATTGATCGATATATTAGGTGTATACAATGCCATTATATTGAATTTGCATAATAATAATGAAACTTGATCCCAAAATTTTGAAAATTTCCTCATCGATTCGTTCATTTATTCATTTACGATTTATTATTATTATTATTTGTATTCTCTTCTTTATCCTCAAAACATTTCGTATAATTATAAATCTAGGATAATAGATCGAAATACTTTGAACACGTAACCATAATAGATTATTAATATAACAGAGAGATATCGAAAGTTGTTAGAAATTGCAGAATGATTTGTATTATATTTACCAACATTTATTATAACGAATTTTATTATAGATATAAAATAAATCGAGCAGAGAATTTCATTGTACTCCATTTAATTCTATTTTCAAGACCGCAGCAGAATCTAAATGCACGTCAGGGTTCGACTCGCTTAGGTGGCTGAAAGTAAAGCGATTATAAAAGCTATGCTAATTGGAATTGACTTTTGTTGGCGAAGGAGAGGTTTTAAAGGTTTTAAAGATTCTCTATCAATTATATATTCAGGCAAAAAAAAGATGGCGGTGGATAAATTTCATTTCTCATATGCAAAATTCTTATTTGAAAAAATTATTTTTCTCGAAATTGTTCATAATTTTTTCGCGTAAATTAAAAAATTGTATTATTGAATATCGAGGCTTGAAAAATGAATATAAAACTTATCGTCATTCACGTGTACTTGAGTTTATTTAGAAGAAAAATTAATATTTTTATTCTCATCGCTTAAATTACTCTATTTTTAATATTTGTATTCTTGGTCAAGGAACTATTTTACTTTACAAAGAGCACTACGTATAAATAGAATGGTATGTGTACTACGTATAGCATACGTAAGTGTACTCCAGGCATGACTTCTTTATTGTTAAAGACATTCTTTCGCTATATTACGAAAGGTAATTACCTCTTGAATCGGTTGAATTAATCTTGAAACTTTAACTTTACGAGGTTCTATGCGAGGTTCTCGACATTTGCCAAATCATATTCCTTTCTTCGCGATATTCGAATCGACTTCTTCTATCATAGGCGAAATAAAAATTCAAATAATTCAAAAATTCACGCTATGTTAAGTTGGACGATAACGATTGTGTTTTATGTGTAATCCGTAATAATTTTACAACACGTTAGGCGAATTGGTTACATTTAATTTCGATTACCCAGAATAAATGGAAAAACATAAAGTAAAGAATAGTTTGCAATATATCAAGAAAACTTTTATAATTATGAATACACACAATCCGAATAGAAGTTCCGAATAGAAGTTTACCATGCAAATTTCCATTTTGAAATGACACAGATTTCAAAGTTTATTACATGGCAATTTCATTATCTCGACTTCTTAAACAATTATACGTGACACTTGTTTAAACTAGAACCACTTAATCCTTTATTCACCGCAGCATGATTATCATCAAGAATTGCAAGCACAAGTTGAAAGAACAAACATTTTTTTATCGTATTGAGACAAAATTCGCTAAATTTACACCAAAGATAATTATTAAGCAATACAGTAAAAGGAAGAACATTATCTGTCTTTTTGATTGGAATCCATTTATGCACGATATAAATATAAATGCAAAAAGTAGCTTCAAAAAGATTATTGTATATGTAGATCTATGAATTATCAATCAAATAATAACATATATTTCTGCAAAAATGTGAAAAAAATACGGAATGAATATTTATTTCTTTTTCATAATTTCATTTCAAATAAAAAATCCTCAATTCTAATGTTAACTTAAATTTTATTAGAGCATACTCGCAAATAAGCCTGTTAACATATCGAATGTAAACGAGAGAATTGGTTCTCGAATACGTTAATATCAAATTGTAACATTATTACTAACAAAAGTTATTCGATATATGCAAACTCAAATCCACGATATTCATTCATAATACAGTCGTGTTAGTAATGAATTGCTACTGAGTGTCGACCTATCTTACTACATACATTAAATACATTTAATTACATAAATCAATTTGAAAATCCTCTCTTTGATTTTCCTAAAACATGATATATAGTCATCTTGAGAAACAAAAATTTTTGAAAATTCGTAATTTTTTCAGAACAATAATCGATGAATTTAATCCATCGAAAAGTTAAGTGATTCGTTCAACTTCGATATACAATAATCACAAAAGCAATCGAGTTTTTTTTTGAAACTTGAACGAATAATCGAACTATATTTCGATATTCGAGGCATTCGACTCGGTTTGATTGTTCTGCGATTTCATTGATTTAAGTTCGAGGCTCCCGGTTTACCACAGAATTGGGTAACGAGAAAATGCTCTCTCTCTCTCTCAACTTTAACTATGTTTCGTATCGGAATAACTTTCTGATTACTTTAATTAATTCTTCTTTTTCGTGGACTATTTTAATCCTGGAAACAGATTGATTTCTTTCCTCCAAATTTTTAAGTGCCAACATCTGATGGAATAGTCGAGTACTTACCTCTTCGTAGACGATATATTCAATCAATATATTTTCTAATGAATCGAACGAACCATTCGATCGTTCCATTCGTTACTTTTTTATAGAGAAAGAAAGAGAGAGAGAGAGAGAAAGAGAAAGAGAGAGAGAGAGAGAGAGAGAGAGAGAGAGAGAGAGAGAGAGAGAGAGAGAGAGTCCATTGACTCGAATCTCAGAGTTAACATCGTCTATAATCAGCCAGTTGTCTCGGAGAACAGCCACAGAGACCCTCTCGAATCTTCACTTAAAATCACTTCACTTCTAAAAGGGCGAGCAGAAGAGTGGAGCAGAGTCGCGACATCTTTTGAAACTTTTGACTAGTTAGTAGTAGTAGTCTTTAAGGAATCAAATAACTTTAAAGGGATAACTTTGAAGTAAAAAAGTCGACACCCGATGCGGGAAATAAGGCTAATTAAGAAAGATTGTTTAATCAGTTCGATATTCAATCATTGGTCCCATTATCAGTTAATCAGAAGTTCAAATCAGAAGATTCAGAAGTCTGTGCGAGTTTAAAAGATCTTAGATCTTCTAGAAAAATGAAGTCAGAGTCGAATCTTAATCGATATTTAGTTTAATTCTTCTTCCTCGCCTACGTCGTAACGACTAAAATCTGAATTAACAGAGATAAATAATAAATATATTAATAGAGATAAATAATGCAACAAGGGATATTCGAATTCGAATACTTGGCTTTTCACTTGATTGAATATAAGTATTCGAAATAATTGGGCCTTCGAGCTCATTTTCGAAGTACACTCGACACGCTTAAAGTATGATTATGCCTCGAGAGTTTAAGACGATACAAGACAGCTTTAAGTTAAGATAACTAGCTTAAGTTGTTCTAAGATCACTTGAACAAGAAGATTACAAGATCATTGATCGAGAAATAAAAAAAAAAAAAACAACGCGAACAACGTTTCTAATTGGACTTTTTATATTTTTCTTAATTTTTCTTTCGAACTTTTAAACTTTAATATAACGTTAATCGATCACATGATATGTCCTCATAAGAGTCATTACGTCACAATCTAATCGGGTGATCTTTTAAAAAAATACTTTTAAACAGATATGTTTTGCCTCGTTTTGTTTCGGTTTAATCTTCGCATCAGTTGTTCTCCAATTTTTACATGTACGAGATAACGTATCTCATTAATATTCTATTTAAACGAGTGGAAAAGATCTCAAAGACACTGTGCATTACAAAATTTATCTAAATTCTATCTAAAATCATGCGAATGAAAAATTCGAATAATTAAAGAAACATTTGAATCAAAAGCTTATGTTTTTTTTTTTCAAGATAAAATTAACGAGAATCGTTGCTTTCACAGAGATGACGCGATCGATGGGTATTCGAATAATTGATATTATAAAAACGAAACATATGTAAGAAATATAAATGAAAATAACGATGAAAAATAATCAGAATATTAAATTAAAATATTTCTGCTTTCTCCATATTAATCGTATTTTATATTGGATATCGTATAATTATTGTTTCACATGTATCTACATTTTGTTTTTTTTTTATCATTCAAAATTTTTCTCCAACTTCACTTCCACTTGGAATAAATGTATCATAGCCCAGTTATCAGAATTGTTTTTCATTTATGAATCGTCTAATCAGATGTAATGAAATCTAATTGTAACTACCAACTTCATTCATGAAAAGATACCATATCGATTATCTATATCTAGTCCATAACAAAAGTCGAACAATTGCAACAAACAATTGTTTCAACTTTTCATGTTGTAACAGATTGGAAGTTGAAGTTGAAGTAGATTGGAAATATGAACAATGCGTTCGTATCTTTTATTCATACGATATAATGCCGGTGAACAAATTTTTTAAAAGCAGGTGAATAAATATTTTATTATATGTGTTAATATATGTTCTTTTTTTTCTTTTTTTTTTTTTTTTAATAAAACGATTTTGATATGCACGAAGAGAAAGTGAAAAACTCAATTTTTATTAGATGTTCGATTGATTCAATCCTCTATGTCTTTGTAATTTTTGAAATCAATTTCTCGTGCATTTTCGATTAATTCTTTTTTGGTAGGAGTAATTTTTTTTTCGTGTCACGACACTCGTCCCAATTAATTTTTACTGCATAGTAATGAAATTACATTCCTGTTTTTATGGAGGACAGTTTAAAGTCCATTTCATATACACCTTTTTTTCATAAATATTATTATATATTATTACACATTACATAATATTTTATTACACGTTGCTATCTTCGAATCTGATTCGTTTCAATCATGAAAGATTTATTTTCTCTTTATATTTTTATTACCATTGCCACTTTTTATTTTCTGAATTGCAATTCATTTATCTCGCATTGTAAAATAAATTGATACATTAAAGTTGAGAGCGAAATAAATTTCAGTTTGGGAAGAAGGCAAATACAACGATCTTTAAAAAAAATTTTATTTAATAAAAAATATATATAATTATTGAAAATGATCTTGAAAACAAGGGAGAAAATATGTAAAAATTCGTATTGAAAGTTCTTCTTTTGTGACAAAAATAATTTCGATTCAACCAATAAATGATTGAAATAATTGTTCACGAAATTTAAAGTTCATGCATTGGATGAATCTCTTTGTACAATACATATCTGGACTAGCAGATTTCTTAATTAACGTTGACCTGCGCATAAACGATCCCGACTTTGATTGACAGGCGAGGATATAGAATATCGACACTATTGACCATCGAAAATCTTTGATTTTTTTCAGTTTGAACATTTATCTATTTATTTAATTTTTAGTAAAAATCTTTATGTACTTATATAAAGTCAAATAAGTGTATAAATCAATATTCAAAACTTTAGATTTTTTTAAATTATAGATTCCATTATACATAGTAAAATAGCAAATAATGTAAAAATAAAAATTATTATAAAACGAAGTTATAGTGATAAAATATTTGGAGAGATATGTTTTTTAATATTCAGAACGTATCGCATAATATTTCGAAATTTTGACAAATTTTACCTTGAATCTGAATGTTGATTTTGGTCTATTCTCATTGGCTCGAGTTATGGATTTTGAATGGACGAAGAGAATCATCCCCAAAGTGGTGAGATTAGGAAGCACGATCATCCAGAACGAGGATAGTTTGTTTTGTATAGTTATAGAGTGTGCGGTTATGGAGCCTTTATATATAAGGTTTGGATCTATTTTCTGGGTACATACGAGACATTGCGGATAGTAGAGGCAACAAAGGCGTGTCTCGAGGAAAACGTGTCTTAAATATTTCCCTCTTTCACGAGAATTCAATAATTATTTTTCGAACTCGATTATTTCTCCATCCTATTTTAAATTTTGCTTTTAAAATTTTAATATTTATTTCGTTCAAATGCACTCGTGAAATGTACATATTTTAGGATATATGCAAAGTAAAGAATATCTGTGAGGAAAGGAAATGATTAATATAATTTCTGAAACGAATAGCTTCGCTGCTTCTGGAATCTCAAGTGAGAGGATCAAAAGGACTTAAAGGACATGGCTTGTTACCAGTTACCCAAAGTTTTTCAAAAGGAGGGATATTTTCTGTATTGGAAAAACTATGAAGGCAGAGCATCTTTTAACGATGCAGAACAAAATTGATTTTAAAGTTTCAGTTAAACGATAATTCTGAGACTTGCCGCAACCGGGAGCTGAAATTTAAATATTCAAATTTAATGTTTGTTATGTTATATATCGTATCCGTAATCCGTTTCATGCGTTTTTAAAATGCGTGTTATATATATTTTCGAAAATAATCACGTTTCGTGTATCAGTAACGGAATGAGAACCATCAAATGAATGGAAAGGAAGAGTTGAATTTATAGATGGACACAGCATAAAATTTCTTAATACCTTATTTATGAACCTTGTAAACATAACATCGATCATTTTTCTCCTCCTTTCTTCCTCCGTTTCAACATCTAAATTGTTTGTAATTTTTACGACTTAAATGTGATCACTGGAGAGTAAGAGTGGTAGTTTCACGTCCATACTTGTTCACTTGTATTAATACCCGGTGCTTTTGCAAGTGCCTTATTTTAAGAAAAATTCTAGATTTCTCTCTTAAAAATAGCGCGCCTTTCTTCCTTAGGAGAAAATTATCGCTCGACGTTAACGTCAAGGTTTTTTTTTTCTTTCTTCCTTCAATGGAAGATATAAACCCCGAAGAGAAGGACTTTTATCTTTGGATATATTCGGAGTGACCGCAGGTACTCTGAATACCGAGGAAACATCAAGCTATTCGTCAAATTTAAGAAAAAGATTTTCCCTCTGTTCTTTTTATGTACTTTTCCACTCGATTCTCATTGTGTAAAAATAGTTTTATGGAGTAAAAGCCAACTTTTTACCTGGTTGAATAGAATATCCATTATGCCTGGACATTCAAGATTTTCGATTACGATATTCAGATGATTTTTGATCCTATTGATTCCTCTTAACTAATTAATTTTTTTTTTTTTGAAATACGCAAAATGCAGAAAATTGTTAGACAGAGAATTCTTGTTATTAAGTTATTAAGATAAATCAATAGGCAAAAATGACAAATTGCAATGGTATAATTGTATTATCCGGGCAATTTTCAACTTATCAATCTATTATTAGCAGAACCGCATCTTTTTATTCGTTCTTCGTCGTGTAATTCTTATTGTAATGCTTTATTACGGAAACAGTATTGACATCCTCTTTCACGAGGATTATTTTCGTTTCGACAGAAACGCCTTTTCTTTGCTCTACTGCCAGCCGGAATCAATAGAGGTGTCGATAAGTGAAACAAGTGAAAAATGAAATGCCAATCTGGCCGAATTTTCATGCACTAGACACGTTAATTAAAATATGATCCTACTTAAGGTCCAAACATATCTGTAACAATTTATAACATCTGTACAATCTTAATGATATGTAAAAATTATAGAGATTGTTACGAGTGAAATTAATTTTTTTTCACTCTGTAAAATAAAATATAAATATATAAAAACAATACTTAAAAATTTATTTTCTGATTTAAATTATTACGTAAAAGATAAATTCAATAAAGTTTTATTTCACGTGAAAATGTTGTAATTGTTGTATTTAACAATGATAGTATAAGAATAATAAAATATGCAGACATTTTATATGAAAGATACAAATATTGTAGAAAGAAAAAAATAGATTCAAAAAGAACGTTGAAAAATTGAAAGGTTATTCTGCATCTAAAATTAACCCTTTGAGGGCAAAAAATATACTTAAAAGATGTTTCAAATATTGCTCATGAAACAATGTCAAAATATTCAATAGACTAAAACTGAAAGAAGACGTATCCGTACAACTATTTTAATAAAAAAATTAATAAAAAAAATTTATAATAAAAATATCTGATAACAACGAGCTAGTTTTTTTCATAGAATATTCTAACGAGTTGTCTCGTCAGGAAAATTTTGGTACACCCTGTACATGCCTTTGTAACGTTTATCAACAAAAAGCTCAGATATCCATTAATATGTACGAAAAGTGTATGTATATACATAGATATGTATGCGTCTAGAAAATATATCTCACTCTATATTGATTGAATTCACGTTGTGCTCAACATCTCCTCCTTTTTAACAATTCAATTCACGAAAGAAATTTTTTACATTTATAAAGAATAAACGATAACTCGGGGAATTTTTTAAAATCTTATTGTACGAGTATATTGAAACAAGAGAAGGATCTATTTTTTTTTTTTTTATAGCTAATATTAAAATGCCATTTGTAAAAAATAAATACATTTCTATAAGTTCACGATCGATTATTTATTTTTTTATATATAGATCGTTTTATCCACACGATCATACGCATACGTGTTTGAATTTTTCCACCATGAACCATTTCTCTTGACATTTGTGTTGCACGTATATGGATTTTTCTATTGACATTCGTATATACGAAATTGGCGGATGTCCTGGTACACGTAGACTTTTTCATATTCGTACTGACATTCGGCACGGTACGATGAAATTTTCCATGAACATTTGCACGAAGTTAAATTTGCAACGTGTAGACTTATGCTCCCGAGTAAACGTTAATGTCTATTTTCACAAGGATGGTTGTGAACACAATCTTTGTTTCGAAAAATATTTTCCCCTCTCTTAAGAAATAACGTATTCGGTTATTAACTCTTATTAACAACATTCCTTCGATTTAATTTCATCGATTTAAATTCGTTAAAGGTGAAAAAAAGTTTCGAAAACGAATTATTTAAGGAACATTTAATTTCTACGATATTTAACGCTTAATTTTCTTAACTTAATTCTTAAACCTAAATTTTCCAGGGTATATTATGGTTGTACGGTTTCCACCTTGGGTGGCTAACTGTCGATCTTCATCCTCTTCAATATGGTTTTTCCAGTAATTAACGGTACCTCGGCAACGAGGGTGGTGGTTCATGTATCGAGGTCGTTGATTCTACGGGAAAGATATAACACGGCAATTGCTATTGAACAAGCGACGACACGAGATACTAATTAGTTATTAAGTTCCTTCAGATTCTCATATTTCCTTACAATATTGCGCCATTTTCTTTCTATTTTTCAATAAATAAAAATCAAATTTTTATTTATTTCTATTAATAAAAAACTTGTATTAATATAAATAAAGTATTAAAAATTATATATTGAAATATATAAAATACGAATATAAAAAAACGAAATACGAATTAATATAAATTTAAACGAAATTCAATTCGCCTCGTATAATTTATTCAAATAAATACAGAAGAAGAAAAAAAGAAGGCAGGCACAAATTAAACCTCGATGAATTGTAGTGTAGATGATTAAAGGAACTAAAAGTAAAATATAATAGTAACAGATCGTAATTTGTACTTTCATAAAGGACGTTCGACGATCGATAACTCATTACGAGACTTCCTTTAAGATTTGTGATAAATGTACGAAATATAATATTTTAATATCGATATTTATTTCACGTCTACTTTTTGTGCACGTTTTTAAGATTCGTTTTGATACTTTTTAAGTATCGTATTTGTTCGATACGTTCGCTCATAATGAAGAAAAATATTCATTATTGCTCGAAACTATTTATAAATCATCTATCATATCTTCTATGAAACGAAGAAAATAAAACGAAACGGGATATAACTGATATAAAATTTTCTATCTTTACCAAACTGAAACACTTTTCATTTCATTTTATGAAAATTAGAGCATAAAAATAAAACGATATATCTAGATTGTAAATTGATAAATCGAAGTTTTAATTACTTGGAACAAATAAGAAAATTTTTTGCCCGTCGATAGGTAAATGAAAAATGATTACCTCGATGAATTGGCTCGATAATTAAACATAAAGATGGTTTCATTTTAACGAGAAAGTTTACCGGTGAAATTTTCCTTTAAGAAAAACAGAATATTTAATAAAAATTAGCGATGTGTTATTATACAAAGTGATTATAGTTAAGATATAAACACACGTTATAAGCGTGTTATCACGTTAATACGTAAAAAAGAAAATTACTCGTAATGTGAAAACTTGAGTGAAGTTTTTTTAGTTGCAGGTTTTTTTTAAGCAAAAAATTAATAAGAAAAGTTTGAACAAAAAATGTTATAGTTGACAAGTTGTCCGTTACTTTTTTCTTTTTTTTTTTTTTACGTTATTGTAAAAATAAAGAAGATTCATATTTTGCATAATTTTATTCAATATAACCTTACTTTACATCAAGCGTTATCCAAGCATGAGCTCGAGTGCCCTCTGGGCCTCTTGTATCACAGAAGCCATGAGACGTTAAAGAAGTAGCCATGATATCAACGTTTCGTTGATAACTGCAAGTTATTAGCATTGAAAAAAACATTTAAATTAATTTTTGTAAATTTTATTCCTTGTTATCGTAATTTCTCTGTTATTATAATTTATTACGAATTAATGATGTCTTGAAAAAAAAAAAGTTGTACCGTGAAAAACAAAGTACGTGATAATAAATTAATCTGTATAATGCAGTTAATAAAGTGCTATCTGGATAACTTATACCAATATCGAATAGGCAAATATTTACTTCACGTATGAACGAATTAAAGGAAAGGAACTCGATATCTCTGTTAAAATATCTTTTCTCAGAAACGATGTTCTGTTAAGATAACGTTTATTTTTATGTATTTTATAATTAAAGAAATTGAAATCTTTTTGGGACTTACAATTAATAGAAAAGAAAGATACTTAAATCTTTAAAAAATGCAATATTTATAAACAATTAGACAAATTGAAAAAATTCTAAACTTACGAAATAAATTCTTTATATTATACGAAGATTATACAGAGGATTTTGCAAATTTAAAATTGAAATAAAAATGATTATTTTTTTTATCTTATCTCTAAGAATTATAAAAAATAATAATAAATAAAATTATAAAAAATTTGACAACCACATTTCAAAAGTACATTTACAAAACAAAAAACATATAATAATTAACGTTTCAGTAACGTTTAAAAATTTTGTTTCGACAGATACTAGATTTTTCTGATTTAATCTGGAAGATTAAAGGGCACATTTTTCGTTATTGGAAAACAGTCACGCAATTTTGATATTTACGTTTTATCCCATTATAAATATTCATTCCGTAACAGTTACAGTAATAGTTTTCTGATGTCATAGGCTACATTCCTACCTACAACCTGCTTTCGAAATTTTGCTTGTTGTGCGATTTGTGACATGAAAAACATCTACTGTAACTCGTAAATTTCAACTTATTAATTCTTTTATGCTTGTTAATTGCTTGTTAAATTAGTACTAGACAACTTCGAATGCGGAGAATGGTATTACGTTAGTCTCAACACGTATTTTGCACAACTAACTTTGATTCAAACTACTTAACGATTCAAAACACTTAAACGATCTTGGATCGATCTTCAAGTGAGCTTAATTTTAAACAAGCTTTAAAATAATTTTATTCCTCCATCGTGACAAATGGTATCCATCATTCATTTTGACTTTCAAGCGACCTTCAAATTATTCTTTAACCTTCAAATCAAATATCATACCAATGATCAAATATCCTTGAAAAAATCTCTGATGAATGATCTTGCTTCGTCGATCGATTCGTTATAATTAAACGAATAAATGATATGGGAAAATAGGATAAAATTTATATTAAAAAAATAATTTTTTCTCCTCGAGAACACTAGTGATAAATTTCGCTAAAATAAATATCGTATTTCATTGTGTCGAACAGAAATACGATGTAAAGAAAATACATTGGTTGCAGTACCAGAATAAAGGCGTTGACAGTCTAATATCGTTTTTTTAGACACCATGCGGCGAATTCTTTTCATTTGAAAAATTGATAACGCGATCGAGCGCGAAATTACGGATAGAATTTTTCCTTTACTCGAAATTACGATAGAATTTTCCTTATACGCGGAAATTTCTATCAAGAGTTCGATTCGTAGAAATGATTGATAAATGAAAGAGTTTTCCAAGTTGAGATTGCACCGCATACGCCGAATTATAAATTACGAATGATTTAAAGAGTTATATAAACGATGGATTATAAAATTATTAATTATTAATTTCGTTATAGTTATTAACGTGGGCTTTCTAAATTATCCATGGATCTTCATAAAGATAAAAAATTTTCGCTACAATATCACGTAAGGCAAGCTCAACTCAAAATATTTGCATAAATAATGATAGTTTTGCAGCGATTTGCATAAGGATAACATGTTTCCACGTAGAAATTTGTAAATTTTCTATTGTAATACAGAATCAGAAAAATTACACGAAGTATGTTTTTAGAGATGCTTGTCTCGATCACGTTTGCGCACAAATGATTTATTAGCAATAACTTAATAATACAACAATTTATTTCTATTATAATACATGTTTTATATTTATATTACTTTTGATCGAGATATAATTATAAAAAATGTAAATATAAATTATATATCATTTTTCAACAACTTTTCTCTAAATAATTGATATACCGGATTTCATTTAGCTGAACTTCATTTAGAATATCAAAACATCAACTTTTGCAAGCGAATAAAAGAAATTTTTTTTAATCCTCTTCTGTTAATTCGTTGTTCTTTAATCTTATCTTCTCACAAAGGAATGAACATTTTTAGCAAGATAATTTAAATCACTTTCTATTTAGTTAACAGTAAAAGCTTGACTATGTAAAAGCTAAATTAAAACTAAAATCAAATCTTTAAAATCTTTTAAAATACGAAAGACTTAATTGAAATTTAAGAATACTAGAATACTTTTTCATTTTAATAAAATTAATTATTTCATGGAAATACATATCATGTAATTATAAATAATATTATAAAAATTATATGTATCTACATTAAATAAATTAAATAAATAATTAAATAAAATAATAACACGCAAATATCAAAAGTTCTTGATTTTTCATAAATATATGCAACGTGAAAATTAAAAATTACGAATTTCCACGATTTTTATCTAATTTAATAACAAAACATATTCATGATTTCATAATATTTATAATATTTGATAACATAGCATTATTCTTAAAAATTAAGAAAAATTTGCATGAGATACATGTAATGGTAGAATTACAAAGAAATGATATGATTAATCATATTTTCTATCGATGTTACTTTCTACAATGTTTATTTCGAAATTTGTTCCCTATTTTTCACATTTGAAAGCAATGACCGTCGCAGTCAGTAAATTTCTCAAACAAACTTCGTTGCCTCTAGCAAAAGTTATTTTAGTTTAGATACCAGTTCTAAGAATAGAAATCTAGGAACTTTATTTGGATGTTACATCGAATATTTACGATTTAATTTTAAACTTGTTCCTACATTCCATCTTAAAATTATTATTTATCCATACACCATTTATTATTTTAAAAAATAATAAGAAATATGTACAAGACATCCACACTATTATATCTTATTCTTCTGATAAATGACAAAAATGCGGCAAAATGGAAAATCCTTTCGTTATTTTTTTTATAATCAAGATAATAGTGTATCTAAATTCTTTTACGTTCGAAATATTTTTCGGGAAAGGAAGATGATCTTTAATTTCCTAATGGAATTCTGCACGTTTTATCATATACAAACCTTCCAATATTCCTCCACTTTACGGTATCAAGACAAATTCACCTATGTATATACGATGTAACGATTTTAAGAGAGATACGAGGTCAGGAATGAAAGAAATAGTTTGGATATTTCGTATTGTATCGAATGGAGTACATATGTCCCATTGATAAGACTACGAGGAACGTTCAACGTGACTTTCATGTGCAATGGCGTATTTTTCAATTCTCTGTGAATTACATACATTTTTCGTAGCATTTTTCGTAGCAGATGAAATACCGATGCGTACACGTTGAATTTACATCTGTGAACCGTGACACGTAAATGATGTCATTAATAGTGTTGCACAAGTTATTTTGCACAAATAGTATTTTCCTTTTCTTGTTTTATTTAAAAAAATAGTTTGTTTTAATTCAATTTATTATAATGTTTTTTAAAATTGAATTATCGAAAATTAATTAATTAATTAAGATACTTCAATACTTTTGTCAATAAATTATATTCTTGGAATTTTTTTTTATTTACATTATCAAGTAAATATCAACAAATTATTTCGTTCCATTCGAATATTTCATTGCTCAAGGATAAATACAAAATACTTTTAATGAATTATAAATTTATTTATATTCCAAATATTAATTATTTTTCTCGCACAACGAAAGATGCGTTGCAGAATTGTATTCATGTTCTATGTAATACGTGTTAAAATCATTCGTGTAGACAATGCAACGCTATGCTTGTTGAATTGTTGGAAAAATGTTCTCAAAGGATGACACATTTTTACAAACATTTGCACACATACTAACCGTATGTATTTAGATTATCGATCAAATGTTATTATTTAGTATTCTACAATCAAATCTAATATTTAGTCTTTGTAAATATAATCCTTAATTAATTCTCATAAATGTTTTAATCCGATTTCTGCTTCAATGATTATATTCCACGATTATATTCCACGAACAAATTAAATCCAATTGAGCAATCAGTTCTTTTTATATCGGAGAGGTGCCATTTCCTGTTATAATTGTACAATTTTGAAGATCAATATCATGAACTGAACCATAATACGAATAAATAATTGGATGATTGGTTTTTCCATTCAACATGATACAAAGAACATTTCATACAATAAATTTTTTCTCGGTCACGATAATTAATTGTAATCATAAATAAGTAACAACAAGCATGTAGAAATTAATGTAACAAATTACGTTACGTTACCCTTTATCCAAATTTATTTCGACTTCCGTTTCTAATGCCGTTTAAAAGTCGATATTTAATTTATCGAAAATAAAGAGATTATTAACAAGAGATTAATAACAAGATTAATATATTAAAGTATATAATGAAAATATCATAGATTTATCGTTTGACTAGTAAATAAAATTTTTATATTGAAAGAATAGAGAATAAAGAACACATTGGAGAGAGAAACGGATGAAGTAGATAAAGCGAGTACTAAATCAATACTTTTGTGTGGAGTTGGGAACAAAAATCCTGTCAGCTACATTGTTCCAGCTTTTGTCAAAAATGATCTCGTAGGGATCTGTGATACGCGAAATAAACAATAATTTTTTATTCTATTCTACATTTATTTGACTTTATGAAACTTTTGCATTTGTAAATATTTCGTTTCAAACGAAATTTTAATTAAAGTTAAATTAGTTAAATTCTCTTGATTCTCCTATCAAACAATAAGAAACAATTTTCATTCGAAACATTAACTTCGTGTAAAGTTTTATCATTTTACGAATAGAAACATGCATCATCATTCATTTCAATTCATCTTTTTGTGCACTCTTTATATATGTGTTTCATCACGATAATCCTGACTAACGATAATCCTGATACATATTCTTCAAGCACATATGTACATGTGTTACATTAGTCTAAAGAGTTGAAGAAATGTCCGTTTTTAATCCACAGTTCCACAAATTCCTCATAAAACTGTTAAAAAAAAATGTCAAAATTTTGTAAACTCTTATTAACTATATGTTAATAAAATGCGTGATGGGACGGTAAAAGGAAATAATTTTTCAATTTTACTTTTTCAGATATTAGAAAGCAATTTAAGCTTTCGCGAACACGATGAGTGTGGCGAAAATTTTAACATGGATTTCGTGTTCTCTCGTTGTATGCGAGTGCCACATTCGGAAGGGGCGCGATGAAGATGGCTCGAAGCTTATACGTATCAATGGTGACGTTATTCTCGGTGGAATCTTTCCTATGCACGAACAGGTATATTTCCATCGTACTCTCTATCAAATAGTCCCAAATTGATTTATGAAAGCAAAATTCCATTACATTCCCGGCTTCATTGTGTCATTAAATTTCATTACTAACTTCGACTAAGCCACTTACCAAATTCAACTAACTTCGATAACTGCCTAATAGCTTCATTTCTCGGGCATAAGTTTCATAAGAATCGAAAGTTTCGTTCGATATAAAAATTTTAAATAATCATTGATTATAAATTATACTCTACTTTGTGTTTATATCCTGTATTGTCCTGCATTATGTGTCGTTATATTCGCATTATCGAAATCAGAGAATTGTATCGTCATGGAAGAAAATTGAGGATTTTCAAAGAAGAGAAATATTTATAAGAATTTTGTAAATATTTCAAAAGAAAAGAAAACATTGTACAATATCATTGAAAAAGAAAACGGAAATATTTTGTAATACACATTAATATTTTCATAAAACTACACTTCAGAGTTAAATCTTTTTCATTTTGTGCATTTATTCATTTAATTAATTCATTTCTTTGCAAACAAATATTCTGAAATATGTCTAAAATGATAATACACGTGTTTAAATATCTTTTAGGTTTAAAATATTGAATGATAGCTGAGAAATATTAAGAAATAGAAGAAAGAATGTAAATATTCTCCTCAAATAAATTATCCTCATTAATTATTTCAACAAATTATCGAATCGTTATAATCACTTAAAAAATAATAATAATAGTAATAATCATGCGAAACGTTCTTTTTCCTTTCCTTTTCTTTTTTCTCTTTTTCTTTTTTTCTTTTTTTGTCCTCTTATGTATAATCAGAAATGTTGCGCTCCACTTTCTTTCTCACTTCTAACTTATTGATAGAAGTGGCATGTTTCGCACAAGCTCCAGGGAATTGAAAATACATATTTTTCTTTTTCTTTTTAACTTAATCTTTATGTAAATGCATCGAGTCACATAGTATTATCGATTGTTCGATTTACGTAGTATTTTTATTTCAAAATCAAATTAAAAACTTTTATATTTTCGATTATCGAATAATCTAGTCGAGATCCGATCAATCCTCTTATTTAACCTTTTTAATTAATCTAGAACGTGAACGTGGTTTCCACCGGAAGGCAATTAATTATTCGGTGCAAGTATGTATTAACGCTGACATATATGCATATGCGGCTTTCAAGAGCGAATTACTCGCCTCTGCTCTTGCTTTTAGACAGTTTAATGTCCAAGATCTATGCTACGTATATCCTTTAAAAGTAGCGTGAAGACAAACTGTCTGGATTTACAGTTAGGCGATCACGAGAGTGAGTCATGAGGTTAATTCTTGTTTAAATGGCAATTGGCCTGTTGCTAAAAGTTGAATTGTTGAAAATTAAAATTATTTAATGCCTTAATCGCGAAATATTTGAAATTAAAAGACGCATTTAATCGTCGCATAAATATGTAACTTAAATTTTCTTCTTGTATTAAGCAATAAACCAAATAGAATCAATTTTGATTCTTTTATGCATTAAATTTCTTTCGATGGACAATCCATTGCGAGAAAATGGAAATTGACTTCTACAGAACTTGAAGAAACGAATATTTGTTTTTGATAAGTCAAAATGGTATCTGTGAAAAAAAAAGAAATATCATATAATTCTATTGTTAAAAATAATATGATTATATTATTCTAGAAGATAAAATAATAAAGGAGAATGTAAGAGTAATTTGGTTCAGTTTTCTACAAATTAGCTTTAATGGTTGAATCTATGTTACATCTGAACTAACGAAAACTTTCCAACTGTTCCTTTCACTGTTTAACAAAACTTTGCCAATTTGTTGGACTCATCCACCGTGCATTCTCTTTTAAAGATAAACGCAGACAGCTAATTGTTTACGAGATACATGTTAACAGTTAAATAGTAAATTGAAATTAAGTCATACTATGCACTTTAAAATGATACTAATCGTTTAAAGAATATGATTTAATGATTATTGATTAACAATTTATCGAGATGTTCCATTTCATTCAATGTTTGAACATCTTGATTATCCTTTTTTTTTATATATATTAATTACATTATAAAAAATTTTACTTCTTCATTATTAGTTATTAAATCTTAAAAGTTATGAAAATTTTTAAAGTTAAAGTCTATAAAAAAATCGCTTGTATTTAATGGGGAAATAAAGGAAGGCACAGGGAAAAACGTGTCAGTTTTTAATATCTCTGAAGAAAGTTACGAAGATAGTAAATCACTGGAAAAGAAATGAAACTGCAGAAAATCGTCTATTGTGAGATTAAAATCCCAGAGAGGGTCACTAGAGTGTTAAAGTATTGTTAAACTATTGTTTAATATTTTTCAAATTATTGAAACTTGAATTTTCCACGCATTCAAAAATCGAAAAAGTAGGATATCTAGGTCATATAGTAGATCAAAATTATAAAAAAGAAGAAAGTCAGTAAGTTAATTTAATATTTGTTGACAAAATAATAAATATATGAAAAGTTATTATTATGTCATAAGACATGTTACAGATATGTCATAATTTAAGTAATATTTTTTAACAATGATTGTTTAAATAACATATAATTTATATTATAAATAATTATATCATAAATAACAGATATTTTGTTTGATTATTATATTCGTATAATTATGCTTCAGTTTATTCGAAAGACAAACAAATGATTTTTCTTTAAATTATTTCAATATTCCATTATGAATCGAATTTTTTTTATTTTCTTTCGTGTTTATATAAAATTTTCGCGAAATAATTTTTCCAACAATTTCCGGTCTCCATTACCTCGACATAGTCGACTGCGTCACAAATACAATTTTTCTCATAGTGTCTCGCACATGCAACTACAGAAGCTTATGAAATTATTTCCTTTTTTTTTTTTTTCGTTTAATTTTATTTAATTCAACAAAATTATTTCAAAATATTCAAAATATCTAATAGATTTTGACGCAAAAGTTACTGCTTATTACATTTACGCTATTATAAAACTACTAGATATAATTTATTATTTCGAATTATTATTTTTTACTTTTATTTCATATAAAATGTGACCAATAAGGACGAGTTAAGATTCAAGTCGAGTTAAAATAGTAAAAGAAAATACACAGGGTGAATTTTGTAACCGGAAGCTACGAGGCTTCATAAATAACAAAACGAGAATAGTTTTAAATATTGTACGATTCAAAAAAATGAAACAGAAAACATTGTTCGATTTTTTTCTATTATTTGTATATTTTATAAAATTTCTACTTTCTTATTTCCAATTTTTTAAATCGAATTTTCCTTCAACAACAAAAAAGATTCAGCAATTAAAATGGTTCGTGCATTCAAATGTAATACGTGCTGAAATTTTTGTTCGTATATCGTAAATCATAAAATCATATTAATTCTTTTCTAGCTACTTTTTTTTCCAAAAGTTAAAACCACATTACATTTGGAAAGATTCAGTTTTTTTTTATTATTATTATATCGTTCGTAGTTTAATAAAAGTAAAATAGTATTTGCAGTAGTTTCGGAGAAAACAGTTTGTCACGCTTTATTTATCTCACCTTATATAGATACATATACTATATGTATACAGAAAGTGGAACATAAGATATACTATTGTGAAAATCTTGTACAAATCTTCTCGCTCTCGAAATATTGTTGACTCTTATGTATACTTGTAACTTGATTTAAAATCGGCAATCGGTTCTGTCGATCGGCCAAAACTGATATTGCTATTTGATTATCATTTTTATTGCAAGAATTTACAAATAAAGAGAATTGTTAATTCAAGATACACATCTTGTACTTAATGTTTATCTCCGTAATAATTTATTATTGTGCGAATAAGGAATCAAAGATGAGAATGAGAATTATTTACAATTATGATTTAATATTTCATATAAAAGTGATAGATTCTTTTAAACTTACATGTCGTACATGTAAATTTTCAATGTAAAGCGATATATGTATAATTCAAAATATTGTAGCAATAAAAAGCACTCTATCTTATATATTTTCACATATATGTGTGTTATATTACAAAATATGATCTTTTATTCTTCAAGGATTATTTTTTAAAAGTATAAACCTATCTTTACAAATACTACACGTTTCTATGAACCATAAAAATATTAATAGATTATTTGTATCACGTTTGAAGAAGGATTTTAAATAAAAACTCGTTCTTTATGAAGAAATCCTTTCAAAATAGATTTATGTATAAAAACAAGATGTAAGAAAGCACGATTATCGAACAAGCTGAGAGTCGATTATATTACACATGTATTTTATTCATGGCCGTGTATTCTTTTTATATTCAAAGGTGGCAGGTTCCATCGGTCAATCACCATGCGGTGCGGTGAAAGAAGAGAAAGGGATGCAACGTTTGGAGGCTATGTTGTACGTTTTGGACGAGATAAATTCAGACGATGATTTATTACCTAACACCACCTTGGGCGCACTTATTCTCGATTCTTGCAGCAGTGACACTTATGCGCTTGACCAGAGTATGGAATTTGTTAGATCCTATATGAATCAAGTAAGTATATTTCAATTATATTTCAGAATCTTATTGTAAAAAATACATATATAATTTTCGATCGATTATTAATTTAAAAATTCATATTTTCTTGCGATTTTTTTGAAATTTAAAATCTATTGGTCTCGATGAATTTTATTTTGTTATAATCAGAATTATACGTTTTTTAAGATTATCTTATTTATCTTAAATATGCCTTCAAGACTCATTTAGATAGATTGAAATTTAATTATTTAACATCGATAGAGTTAATACACGTAACATTGATCACTTTCAAATTTTACTTTTATTAGATTCTATTTACAATAACATTTTACATGATTTTCATTTTAAAAATTTATTTTCAATAAAATTGATTGACAATATTAATTGAAAATATTTAATATAATAATATGATTAATAATAGATATGATAAATGAGGTAATAGAGTTAATTGAAATTATATTTAGAATTAGTTTTATTATAATTTTAACAATATTTATACGATAACGATATAATAGTAAAAAGAAAAAAAGTTATTAATTATTTCTCCTTAATTTAAAATATTTATAATAAATATATCAAATTTTTAATTAAATTTTTAAAGAAACAGAAGGTATGGAAGAGATATCATGTTGTATTTAAAATTCTTATTCGACTAGAAATGATTTGGAAGAGCATCTGCTATCCCTGAGCTTTTATTTTATCCAGATGCGGTGATAAGCACTGATGCAGACATATCCTTAGCAAAGGCCACCATTTCTTTGGTATCTGACTTGAAGTAGAAAATTTAGAATCGATATCCTGTCATCTCCTTTGATTTCAAACATAATGGACGTTTGTATTGTTTATGTATACCATATAAATCTAACACAAAAACTTTTTTCTTCTATCTAGTAATTTTAATATAATTATTTATTTTAATTATTTATTATTAATATTAAATTTTAATTCTATTATAACTTTGCATTTTGAAATAGCAGTGGTTCACGCTGAAAATTATTCCCAATTTTTTACCAAAATGTTAATAATGTTGAAACTAAAATTATTTTGTAATATAAAATTATAATTATAATAACATTTCTGAGTTTGGATAAATCACGAAATTCATAGATTGAATGAATTATCAACTGTTTATCAATTATTTTTGGAACTTGTGATAATAATTTCACGTTGTACAGAGATTGTCGATAAACGAATCAATGAATAAAATCGTTTAATTGAACATTTCATTGTTCAATAAACTGTACCTTCGAAATGAACTATAAATTATCTACACTATTCTGTTTCAATTGAAATGATAATTTAATTGACATTTAAATATTAAATTTATAAATAAAACCATGAAAATTAAAATTTTATTAAATCTAAACATATTTTCTATCCAATTATACGTACATTTACTTTTTACTATATCGGTATTTTTATAGAAACATGTATAAAAAATTTTATCTCGTATTCATTCAGATTTATTGATACATAAAACATTACCGTTTTCTTACAATTGCAATATAAATATTTCTTGTGTTTATCGGTGAAAATATCTCTAAAAGCATAAAATATTTTCAAAAATGCATTGAATTATATATGAAGTGAAATGTTGTTTGAGAATTATGATTATATTTCATATATAAAATGAATTTAATATGAATTGTTTCGAATAATTCTATTCCAAATAAAGTTAAAGAATTCTAAAAAAGTTGCAAAGAAAAATTACACATTATTTAAATGCATTCTGAATAAATTTCAAATTAAAACAAAATCTGTTAAACAAAATAAAAGTTAAAAATATTTAATCTCGATATTTTGAATGAAAAGAAAGAATTTTATATAAGTATAGCAAAAGAGAGGTAAAATTAAAATTTCTGCCATTAAATTACTCTTAATACCATCAAATCCTCGAACTAGCAAAAGCTATTAAATAATACCAAAATTGGATAAGTGAATGTAATCATCTTTAGTACTCGGATCAAAACTCGAAATTTAAGCCTAATACACGTATATGTAAAATTATAGCATGTGTACGAATATTTTCATATATCATATGTACATATGTGTTGACATGGGAAAATTCCAATTTCTATTTGTGGGGTCACTTAAAATCAATAGTGTATGCCAGGTCAGTAAACAAGGCAGAAGAATTATGTAGAAATACGTATTCAAGATATGTGCAATATATGAATAAGAATTTACTTCGAATATAATAAAATCATAATCATAGATACAACAATTTCAAAATGTTTCTGTTCCATTATAAGGAATGGAAATCAATTTCGATATCTATCATTCTTAGATATCAATATCAATGTTTATCATTTGAGAGATCAATCGTCAATGTATCATATTAAAAATCGATTTGAAAATAATATAAGAGTGTGAATTCACTATAAATAATATTATCAGAATTATCACAATTGCTATTGATCTTCTATTATATTGCACAAAGCTCTTTGATATTCTGCAGTTGGAATACCATCCAATTACATATTGTAACAACTTGCGGTATGTTAATAAGTAGTTTACATTCTGTTCTTGTTGCGTGTATTACGGTGAATTAATGTGCATTTATTAATACGTTAATTATACCATAATGGTAAAGTTTATCATGAATGAAATTTATATATCTTTTTAATTGCTCCTAACTTACAACGACTATAATTCCGTAACTAAACTCTAACATATGTACCCTAAAGCGCCTCTTTAAAACTCTGTATACTCTCCATACTTTGAGGTATCTCTTCTACAACTCTCCATTCTCTTTGTCTCCTAAGTTTTTAATAAATCACAACCTTCCGTTACACTCTTACCTCGTTACTACTTCTCTGAAAGAGAAACAAAGTTATTCCTTTAAAAGTTGTGGACAGCAATTAAAAATCAACTATTTAGAAATTTCCATAAGATTCGTCTTATATTATATATGTCATATATCTTTTTTTTTTTAAACTTTAATTGAAATTTATTTCCTAATCAAAGAATCGTTTAAAATTAATTTGATCTTAATAACAATAGATAAGGTAATACTAAGGTAATATTGTTCACATTCACGACCATCTGGTATCCAGGTATTAGTGAGTGCACAGCTGGTAGCCAGATTATCTGACGTATTATCCTTTGTATTAAATTACTCTTTGTGTTGAGACATGTTTACTTACTACTCTATACGTGGATGATTCGTGTATCCTTTATATTCTCTTTTGTTTTAAAATTTGTCAAATTAGAGAGTTCAAGCTCAAGGAAACAGAAAAGAAGAAAAGTTTTAATTTACAATTTTAACTTAACTTACTTACATTTCTTCGCTTTGCCCTGAAATTACTCTACGTGAAATTTCAGTCTTGTGACACCTGTCGCCAAGGGGATACGGGGACTGCGAGGAACAGCATGACACCTTACTATAGAACACATGCGTGTATGATCTGGCCATCTTTGTCATAAAGATCTTTTTGTACGTGATTTGTTGAAAATCCTTGAGTACAATTTTTTAATAACAAATAAACTGTTGTTGGGATATAAATGAAAACCATATTTTTTATCAATTCGATTGGCAAGTAGAATAGATACGATTGAATTTTCTTTTATTTATTTTCAGGATATATCGGAATATAAATGTGAAAATGACAAACCACCGATGTACGTGCCACATAAACCTGTCACAGGTGTTATAGGAGCCTCCTTCAGTGTAGTCTCCATTATGGTAGCCAATATTCTGCGATTATTCAAGGTTAGTAGGTGGAAAGCTCACTGAAATAAAAAATTAAATATTTTACTTGAAATATGAATGAAAAATATCTGAATCTTTCGTTATTTTATATTTTACTTTCGTTTTAAAATGTGAAAAACTTAAATATTCGAAATCAAATATTCGATATTTATTCTTTCAATCGATTAAAATTATACGATTACATATCATGCGAAAATTATATTGTCAAACATTCGATTACATATACATTTACAGATATATTTAAGCTTAAAGAGAATGACAAATATATAGAATAAATCACAAAAAATCTGTTTTACATTTTTCCATTCATTTTAATATTGTTCAACCTATCCACCCATCTACATCGTATGCTTCTTCCACCTACGTGATTCCGAATGCATTTACATCGCATAGAATCATACATATCAAAAGATTTCGACATCAAAGATGTGTAAAAAAGAAAAAATGTTCCAATGCAAATTTAAAAATTTCAAGGATGAATTCTTGATTTATAGACTTTTGATTATTTTTAAATATTTTTTGATTTACGCATAAATCAAATATCGCATTTCATTTATATGAAAGTATATTATTTATTTTATTTAAATTTATTTTCAAAAATAATGATAAATAATGGTAAATAATAATTAAAATTACAAAAAAAAATTAGAAGAAATAATCAAGAAAAATGATAATTACTCCGATTGTAGATACCACAAATAAGTTACGCATCAACGAGCACAGAACTGTCGGATAAGAGTCGTTTCGAATATTTTAGTAGAGTGGTACCACCAGATAATTTTCAAGCTCAAGCCATGGTGGAAATCATTCATCAACTCGGTTGGAAATACGTTTCCACGGTTGCGGTTGAAGGTGATTATGGAGAGAAGGTAATTATACTTGTACATTTTTCATGCGTATTAATGGTAGTATTTTTTCTTTAATTATAGTTCAATTCTATTTGCTCTTAAACTCGTCTGCTATATTGTACTGTAATAATATTTTTGAACTTAAAATTTTTATTATTTTAACGTTTAAATGAAAATTAATTATTACTCGTACATCATTTTGTAGGGAATTGCCAGTTTTATCTCATTATCAATGGAATATAGCGTTTGTGTAGCAGTTAGCGAGAAAATCTTGAGAAATGCAAAAACCGAAGATTTCGATAAAATTGTTGAGCGGCTTAGTTCAAAACATAATGCCAGAGGTGTCGTTTTATTTGTCGATGAGGATAATATAAGGTAAAACTTTATTGTTATTTTCAATTGTTTTCATATATTATTTTTAATAGGTCATTAGATACTTTCTCAACTCAATATTAATTGATTAAATGTCGTGTTGAATGTCAAGGATTAATTCAAATGTTAAATATATAATATGGTTATGTATAATGAACATTTAAATTATTATATAAAAGTTCTCTATTTATTTTTTCTATAAAATTTCTAAGAAAACAAGAATCGTTTTTATTCTTTTTCGCTTTTTCATCTGTACAAATTTTCATCTGTACCATTTCACTAATATCTAATATTTCATATCCATTTGTTGCTATATATATCATTGCGGCTATTATCAATGCGGTTTTGTTTTATAGTGAGTAACTTATTGTGGTTCTTTTCTGTTTTTCGTTAATTTTTTCATATTTATTTCCAAGCTATATGTATTATTTGCTAGATGTAATATACCGGAATACGTTATAATATTTGTTTCTAAAAAAATTTTAATTCATTCTCCAAATTAAATAAAAATTTCTATTGTTTCTTTTATCGTAAAGAAAAATAATTTATTATTTTTAGAAAACTTTTACAAGCAACAGTTAGAGCCAATCGTACAGGCCATTTTATGTGGATAGGTAGCGATTCATGGGGTGCTAAAGTATATCCAGTAAGAGATCAAGAATTCGTGGCAGAAGGTGCAATCACAATTTTGCCTTATAGAACATCTCTTCAAAGTAAGTTGATTATATATCATGTTTACAATATATTTTAATATATTTTAAAATTTTTTGTTATAGAAAAATATTAAACAAAAAGTCTTTCATATTCATATTAGAAAATATTATTTTTAGGTTTCGACGATTATTATTTAAATCTTCGACCAAGAGTTGACAATGAATGTGATGGCCAAAGTGAAAATAACGTACCACATAAAGAATTACCCGGAAAAATAGTGAATTGTCGAAATATTTGGTTTCGAGAATTTTGGTCTCAACATCATAAATGCAGTTTTAATGCAAACTTGTCAGCTGGTATGACACGTTGTACTGGTACGGAAGAATTAATTGACTACGAGCAAGAAGGATTGGTGCCATTTGTCGGTAATAAATATTTTTATTATTTTAGATTACAAAAATTAAATTTCATTTTTTTTTAAAGAATATCAAAAATATTTATATAATTCAAATGAAAGGAAAGAAATTATAAAACTCAGTTCATAATATTCAAAAATTCTAAAAATAGAATTCAAGCAAACAGTTTATATTTCGAATTTATAACATCGATGTAAATAAGCATTAATGAATAAAATATTAATCTATGAAACTAAGTGAATAAAATAAAATTAGATCATTTAATTGATTTTAGTTGATGCAGTTTATGCAATGGCACACGGTGTTCATAATTTAATAGACGAAGAATGCGTGAATAATGGCAAAACTGCTCATTATTTGTGCGAAGATCTTCGTTCAGCGCCGGATGGTCAACAACTTCTTCAACACATTCGAAATGTTAGCTTTATTGGTATGCATTGTTTTTATTATTATTTTGGATTGTTGAATTTATGAATAATTGTGTTTTCCGCTCTGGAAGTTGTTCTATATTCGTTTATAAAGGAAATTTGTTTTGTAATGTTTCTTACTAATTAATAAACATTATAAAATTAATCAACATAATTTTCTTCATTTTCTTATGATTTTTATTTAAATGACATTTAGGTCGTCAAGGTACTGAAATTAAATTTAAATCTGACGGTGATGCATATGGATTTTATAATATATATCAATATCAAAGAAAAGAAGATGGCCGTTTCGATTATGTTCTTATTGGAACATGGAAAGAGGAGTAAGTAAAATAAATTTTTCATTATAAATAAATATCGAATATAAATAAATATCACATTTTTTAAATGTGGTAAAAATAAATCGTATTTCTGAAATATTTATTTATTTAAACTGTATTCTCATTTTTCAATTTTTGTTCTTAGATTGGCACTTGATATTAATATAACAAGATGGGCAACAGGTGCTGGAGAAAAGCATATCCCTCGAAGTTTATGCAGTGATAATTGCCCTCTGGGTCATGTACGCAATTTTCAGGTAAATAAAAAAATTCAACTTTGATTTAATATAAAATTCCTTATAATAAACATTTTCAGGAAGCCTGCTGTTGGAGTTGTGTGGCGTGTCGTGAAGACGCTTACGTCTTTAACGATACTTGTCGCAGTTGTGGTCCGGGATATGCTCCAGATGAAACAATGACAAGTTGCATCAAACTTACAGCAGAAGTTATTCCATGGACTAGTCCTTGGGCATTGGTACCATTAATATTCGCCTCAATTGGCATACTTAGTACTTTATTCACAACTGTAGTGTTCATTCGGTGCGTTCACAAATTTATTTAAGATGCAATAATATATCTATAATTCCACTTTACATACTTAAAATTCATTTAAATAATATAATAATATAATGAACCGATAAACATTAATCGATTAATTAATTGTTTTTCAGCTTCAACCGTACTCCTGTGATTATGGCATCAGGACGTGAGTTGTGTTACGTATTGCTAGTAGGAATTTTATCGTGTTATGGTATGAGTTTTGTAATATTAAGCAAACCAACTGTATGGAATTGCACATATCTGAGAATTGGACTTGGCTTATGCTTAAGCATTTGTTATAGCGCGATATTAACTAAAACAAATCGAATATCACGCATTTTTAATCAAGGTACAAAAAGTATAAAAAGACCTTCTTACACATCACCGAAAAGCCAAGTTGTAATTGCAATTGGTGAGTTTACAATTTTCAAAGGCATGCTTGAATATTTTTACAAAATAACCAAATTTGTAAATAATTACAAATAAATATACAATTACTCACAAAAGTATCTGCTAAGTCGAACTGTGAGTAGTATTATTATGTTATAATCAGACAGATAGTAGTCAGACAATAAACTAGCACGTTCTACAGAGACGGATAAGCAATGATGATAGGCATGTTTTAGATAGATACTAGGCACGATCTAGTCGAACAGTAAGTAGTATTAGCACGTCTTAGTCGGACAGTGATATAGAAGTATTATAATCTTCTTTATTTAATTATATATAATTTTTTAGTACAGTATATTTAATTTAATGTATATTAATCAAGGTTTGTACTAGTACAACCTATAATCAACAATTCCAAATTATATATTTTACTTAAACAAGTTACTTAGTACTTAAAGTTATAGCATACTAAAATGGATAGATACTTCTGTGAGTAAATATAATAAATTAATTATATTGAATTAAATAAATTCATTAATAAAGAACGAAATAAGATTTTTGATATGATTTTAGCATAAATTGTCGATCTTGATATCGTATTATGTAATTCCCGTTTTTATAGGGATCACTGCAGTACAATTAATTGGTGTTATTGTTTGGTTAATCATTGAACCACCGGATACTACAGAAATCCATCCATATCCATTGTCAGCAGTACTCACGTGTCGTGTTTCCACATTTTCCCTAATGATGTCACTCGTCTACAATATGTTTCTAATACTTATGTGTACTTTATATGCATTCAAAACACGTAAGATACCAGAGAATTTCAACGAAGCGAAATATATTGGTTTTACAATGTATTCTACATGCATTGTATGGTTAGCTTTTGTACCCATCTACTTTGGCTCAAATAATGATTATAAGGTCGGTACATACAAAATAACAAAAGACATGTATTATTTTTGCAATTATGCGATTAATTTTTTATTTAATTAACTCTAATATTTAGCTTGAATTATAAAATTTTTTGTTATCAAAATTACAATTTACAGAGATAAAATTAGAAATAAAATATCGTTATTATCTCATTGTATTTCTCATAAAGATTAAAAATAAACAAGCACGAATATGAATTTACAGGTACAAATAGCAAGCATGTGTATGTGCATTAATATTTCCGCGTCAGTAGCTCTCGGTTGTCTCTTTACACCAAAAGTATATCTAGTACTCTTTCAACCATATAAAAATGTTCGACCTGGACATACTAATGTGAGTATACACCAAATTGAATTCTAATAATTCTGCTCTCAATTATTTTATTTTGAGGTTTTATAGAAAAAAATTTATCCACTATTGTAGACGAGTGCACTTCAAAGTGGTAACCGTGGAACATACAGCATGCGATTTTCTGGCGGTCGTAGTCAAACGATGCAGAGCATGACCTCCTGTTCTCGAAGCAGTCCACCAGTATCACGTCCAAGCCAGGACGAGGTAAAACATGCCAACGGTGAGACACAAGCACTGGCGAGCCCGTCTGTCGAGGAGACCTCGGTTAGCTAGGTCTCTCTTATACACCTCCCTCCCTGTCTAGAGTATCAGGCCAGAACTCATGAGACTACCGTGGAGATATACGACGATGACGAAGAAGAACGCAAGCTCTCCACTATCCAGGAAGTGTCAGAATCAAGAGACATTTCCAGTCCTTCGATGTTCGCTGAAAATTGCCGAAATCGAAGTCGGAAATCGATTTCCAGCGATTCTGATCAGGTGATGGATGTTTCATTAAATAATTATAAACGCAAAACTAAAAAGTTTTTTAACAAGTTAGTTAAGAACCGTGAACAAATATATTTATTTGGATATTATTAAGATAAGATTGATTGAATAAATATTTTCTTACTTAGATTTTACACACAAGGAGTAAATTTTTCTAATTTATATTTTTATATATATTTTCTTGAGTCGGGCGATCCAGTACGTAAAAATCGCATGGGAACAATCAGTTGCATCTCCGACAAAGTGGTGTGTTATAAGACAGAGGCAAATATTTTTCCCAGCGAAGATCAAACATTCCACGTCTACAGCGATTCACCGACTTTTTCCGATTTTTCATCATAAATCACGACATTTAATGTCAAGGTAACGAAAAAGAAACTGTCATTTTTAATACGTGAAAATTATTTAACAGTGCCAAGACGTCTTTTTAGCCTCGCATTTGTTTTTACAAAGACAAATTTAGATATACAAATGTATATGCAAATGTGAAATTAATGATCAAAATATTTAAAAATCAAATATTTATCTTTTATATAGAAAAGATTTATTTTTAACTTATTTAATATTATTATAATATTCTTCTTGATTTTCTTCTTGACTTTTGTCAATAAAATTTATTTATTTATTTAAGTTTTAAACTAATACAGTACTATAATCAATATTAATATTAATATTAATATTTTTTATTAGTGCCATATTTATAATATTGTCATAAAGTAAAAGAAAATAATTAATGTTACATTGTTTCAGTAAACAAAGATAATAATATTAATTAATTAGTTCCTTACATGTATTTCTTAGAAATAAATATTGCAATATTTCGTATTATGATATTCAATCAAAACTTATGAAACATGTACAAAAATGTTTATACTTGTTTTATATTAAATACCTATATAATATTAATTTATTTTATAAAAAAAGAACGTTTTAATTAAAATTTTGATAGAATAATAATATAATAGACATTGTACACATTTATTTATGAACTATTTTATGAAAATATTAAATATTTTATTGATAAAATTTATAATTATATTCTTTGATGTATAAAAATATAAATTATAAATATCTTTATTAAAATTATAGAAATATTTTACTTTATTAGTTTTTGATATAGATACAGATTACTCTAGAAGTACGCAACAAACGAATTAAATTTTTTTTTCTAAAACTTATTAAAATCTTTTGTACAGAATATTTAAAAAATCATATTAAAAAAATCAAATAACTATTATACCACACATTCATTAATCAGATAAATGATTCATAAACATTTGTAAATCTCTTGAATTGTAGATACATAAGATATACAAATGCAGATATTTGCAAAAATAAATTTCGCTTGAAGTGGTTTGTAAGCATTTGTCGTTAAACTGCAAAACAATAATCTCTCATCTGCTGTGAATGCACAAAGAGCGAATTTTATTCGAAATACCGACATTTTTAAAAACACTTGAATACAATAATTGTTATTGTATACTTCCAGTTAATCTGTATAAGAGATCGTATTATCAAATAATTTCAAACATTTTATTATAGTTTTAATTCATATTTTTTTTTTACTTATTTTAATTTATTATAAATTTTAAATAATAATTTTAGTTAAATGAAAATAATATTTTATAATTATGCAAAATAAAATATTCATTCAGATTACTAATAAAAAATAAAATAAAAATAAAGATTTTCACTTCAGATTGCAAATAATTATTAAATACTGTTAGTATTATATAATCTCAGGTAATAATCTCTTTTTGTTTCGTTTTTTTTATTTATTTTTTAAATTATTATATTTATATTTTATAATTTATTTTATATTTTATATAAAATATTTATTTTGTTTATATATTTTTATATATTATAAAAAATTTTTTTAAATTATTAATCAAATATCCTACATTTAATGGAAAAATAAAATTTTTCCATGGTATTATACCAAAGTTATATAAATAAATAAATATTACAATAGTTAGTACAATAAAATAATATTGGAAATAAAATGTCCAATATAGTAAATAAATGTGTACTTTTACAAATATATATAACTGCCGACTACTAAACAGTCAAAATAGTCATAAAGAACAAAATTAGATGTAGGTTGTGTGCGTGTGTAAATGTGTGAGAATTTTTGTCTAAACATGTGCCAACGCTGAGAGAAGTTACATAAATAAATAAAATATTGTATTATAAAATGATTTCGAATGAAGAAAAATTTGAAATAAGACATCATATTCACATTTATATTAAATGTATTAAATTGTTAATGTTAATTATACAGATATTTATTTATCATATATTATTATATATTGTACAAAAATTAGAAATATATTATTTTATGTACTATCAATTTTTTAGAAAATTGTTTGACAATTGAGCCATGCATTAAGAGTTTAAAAAAATTTAATATGATATCGCAAGTATAATAAATTAATTTCTAAAGAAATAATTAATTATACTCGCTACTATATCTTGAAAATATTTATATACAATGTGCTTATTGTTAAAACATCTCTGAAAATCATATAAGTCAAAATGATTAAACATTTTTGGTTGATTTAAATTATTATTTTTACTATTTATCGATAATTTATAAAAAACAATGTAACGAGTTTATATTTTAAAATATCAAAAATGTGATATTATTATATTATTATTTAATAAATTGATAATAAATCAATATTTTAATAAATTATTTAATATGAATATTTAATTTGATTCAGATTAATTTTCTAATAAAATGAAATAAAATAAAAAAATAATCAACAACCAAAGATGTTTAATTTTTATTTATAGATTAAATGAAAAATTTGGATTGTCACAGAAGCATAGACAACGAAAACTCTAGAGCCAATACAAAAATGTTTCGACGAAGTTCGAGGTAATTTTAATAAGCTACAAACAACAATTATAAGACTTAAGAATTATGCAATTCTAACGATTATGAAAATCAAAGATTATCCTAAGCCTTTTTAAGGTTCATCAATAGAGAAAGAATTTATTCAACTTCTCAGTGTGCTTTGGAATTTATTACAATTGTTATAGATATAAATAAATGTATTATATAATTAGATAACTCAAATTCGAGTACACCTGATTAGTCTCTTCTAATAATGCAATGGTGACCTGATAGGTAGTTTCATACAAAAAACAAAGGTCAATTTATTCGTATTTTACGTTTTAGATACAATAATATCCATGCGTATATGATTCGCGATACTAAAATGCGATATTAACATGTTATATAGTTTTAAGAAAAATTCGAATATCTATAAATACAATTTATTGTATGTTTATATGTTTAGAGTGAATATGTATAAATATATGAAACGACATACAAGAAAATAACGAATATAAATTAATAAGTGAAATAGTGAGCTATTGATTATAAGATTTCTCATTTTTCAAATACAATTTTATATTCTGGTGTCAACCATCGAGTTAAATTATAATTATACATTTGTAACATAAAAATCTCAAATTTCATGATCAATCAATAAATAATAATACAAAAAAGTGATTTATTTTATTTAACAATATTTTTATTATATTTTTTTTAACATTAAATATTACATCAAATAACAAGATATAAATCAAGATACAATAGCTTATATTTTATTTGCTGTATAGCAAATAATAAATAATTTACTACAACTAAATATAAAATAATTAATTTTTGATTAAAATTCATTTTACAATAATCTAAAATATATACACATGATGTATAAAAATAAAAAAGAACAACAGTGTACAATTAACTATTAAAACGTATTTAAAAGATTCTTTATTCTATTTGAATCTAGTTATTTCGGAGCTATAAGACCTTTCAAGCAATCGAAAGTATTACCGTCTGGATGTACAGTAAATATCGCTCCATCTTCTCCTCGAACACGTAAATATCCATAATCATCTATACCTAATATTCTAACATTTTGTGTCACTCCCGTTATTGATAATACCGTTACATCCGCATCGCTATAAAAAATTGAAATAAATTTTAATATTTGAATAATAAATGATATTTTTAACATTTTAAAGAGATTCATATTAAAAAATATCAAATTATATCACAAAAATATTCAATTATTAAATGATATTATCATTCGCAATATAATATAATAAAAAATTAATAATAAAAATAATTAATAATAAAAAATTTTTAACATTTTAAATAATTTAGAAACAAAATTTACGTGTGCATCCAATAAGTATAATATGCATCCAGAAAAACATCTATATCACCATCTTGTACAATATTTAACCATCTTTCAATTTCGTTAAATACAATAGCAAAGTACTGTTCATACGATATCATTTTTAATTTTTTATTATACATTTCATTAAATGCACAAACTATGTCATTAATGCAACATGTAGGTTCTTTATTAAATAAATTTATTCCAACTCCTAAAAAAGATTGATCATAATTATTATACATCCAGTACATGATTTTATAAAATAATGTGTAATATACTTACCAACATTACAAATATTAAGATCTGAAATAACATGTGTCTCTATAATCATTCCTCCTATTTTTATATTATTACCAGCATAAATATCATTAGGCCATTTTAATCTTAAATCAATATCCTGTAAATGAAATATAAAATATTAAAATTATTTTGTAAATAATTAATTGAAATACATATTCGTATTGTTATTTTAAATAGTACCTCATATCCTGGTAAAGACTTAAATGCAGAAATAATTGCAACAGAAATTAAATGTTGTAAAATTGAAATTCGTTTTCCAAGTATTGTATTAGTAGGCACATGAAGTTGCAAGGTAAATAGGGCAGAACCTTTTGGACTAAGCCAAATATTTTTGCTTCTTCCTTAAAATTAATATAAAATGTCTTTATTATAATTACATGATAATAAAATGTTATCAATATAAAATAATTGAAAGCTAATATATTTATGAAATGCCACATATAATACATACCTCGTCCTTGAGTTTGCTGACGAACAATAACTGCTAAACCATGTCCTAATTTATAACCGTTAAATACATCCATTGAAGATGTCATTACTTCTGCATATATTACTAAACGTCCTAATTCTTTTGAAGTTAAATTCTATAATAAAGTATAATATAAGTATATAAGTATAATAATTGAAAAAATCAATAAAATAATAATTCATATTAAAAAATAATTTTGTTATCTTTCAATTATATATAAAAAAAAAACAATACCTCAAAATATTCTACAGTAGAGAAATTGTCAGGACACTGATGTACCATAATGGGAAGGAATGAAGAAGAAGCTGGTTTTGGAACTGTACTACTTCTACAAAATTGGATTTCCAACTTAGGCATTTTTAAAGTATCGTTTGTTTTCATTATATCCTTTAATTTTTCCAACATTTCTAGTTTTAACTATAAAACATAAAAAAATATATTTAATTATTTACTCTTATTCTTATTTTTAATATCAAATTTTATAATATAAATTTGTTATACATGTAAATAATGATATCGTTATAATAACGATATCAATTAAATTATATTGCATAAATTAATATGATATTATTTTAATCTTTAATAACTTTTTATAACTATTTACATATTTAATAATAATATAAATATATGTATCTATTTTATACAATATATATATATATATATATTATTTATAAAAAATTAGTAAATATAACATAATAATAAAAAAAGCATTAATTCAGAAGCAAGCAATATATTATGAATCAATAAAGATATATTTAGATTTATTTTTTAGCAGCAATTACAAAGAGGAGCATAATTTATTGTTAATTAATATATATAAAAGCATCAAAATTAATTATCAATCACAACTAAATTGTAACCTTGAAATTTTATATTATTTCCTTTAATAAGGAATGTTGAAAGACATCATGTACAAAAGAACACTAATAAAAACTTCAACGATGGTTGATTTAATAAATTCTTTTCCTTATCTCTTTTAATATCAAAGATATTAAGCACAATAATTCGTCTATTCTGTATAAATAGTTTATGTGGAAAAAATTACCTACATACAAAACATCATTACATTATAATTAATAATTTATTTGACATAAATTTTTTTTAGAAATAATTTATACTTTCATACCTCGTGTCGTCCCAAAAAGAAAGCTGATTTGTAAATTATAGATGCAGTAATTTGTAAAGTACTTCGAAATTCAATTCCCAGATGTACTTTTAACAGATCATTGAATATTTCTAATCTAGTTACATTACTTTCTTTCAACGCATTAAATTTACTTTCCTCAAATTCATATTGCATTGGATCCACTTCTAGATGTATTTGAGAAAATACAACTTTTCCACCGCTTTCCGGAAGTGTCGCAAGTAAAATACTTGGAGTGTGCCAAGTTTCTTCTGTTCCAAGTACTTTAAGATCAAATGAATGCGAATTTCCTTTTTTATCTTTTACATCTACCGATTCTGGAGGAGATACACTAGACATTCTGAAAAAATACTTTTGAAACATCTCGAACCATCGTAATATTGTTATATTTTTACGCTATTTTCTAGTTATATATACTAAAACTATAAATGAATCAAAATTTTGCACAATTTTCTTTTTTCTTTTTTTTTTCTTTTGTATATCTAAATTTGGACTAATATATGAGAAAATAATCTTTAAATTTTCTTTATATTTTGATATAAACAGAGGAAAGAAAATCTTACTTTACGTCTTCATGATCCTGGGAGAATCTCGTTCTTACAGGAGATGCTTGATAACAAAAGATATGATGCATCATGCGTATATGCTTCCATTTTCCATAAGAAAAGTGAACAAGTTCATTTTCTCGCACTTCTGCCGTTTTAAACGATGGAAGTAAAATATGAATTACATCGGAGCATAAAGCAAGAAGTTTACCACCATGAAGAATATACTCCACAATTTGATTTCCAATTTCATTACCGACATTACCACAAACAACGACTAAAGCTGCATTTTCTATCCAAGCATCATTACGAGCTTCTTCTGGAGATAATGCATAAATGGTATATCTAATGATAAAAAAATATTTTTTAATCTGATTCATTAGAATCTAATCATTGGAACAATATATTACTATTAAATATTTTTAAAATATCAATATAAAATAATACGAAATCAAACAAACAATTTTTAATCAAATCATTATCATATTTGAATAATATATGAAATGTTTAAAAATATTTAAAGCTAATATAATAAAATAAATTATCATACTTATCCGTGCCAAGAGATTCTTCTAATACGCCTTTTACATTGTTACGTGCAATCAAACTATCGGCATATATTAAAACATTTGGTTTTACATTTTTATTTGATAATTTCGTTGTTATTTTCGCCATAGAATTTCTATAAGATAATATATAAATACTTATTAATTATAATTTTAAATTAATTAAATATAACAAATATTTATATATATATTATTGCAAAAGAATTAGAATATATCACGTTATGAACTTTTTAAATTTCTATCCATGACTTCAACTTGTGTTTCTTCTACTACTATCACTATATTATCAAGTTTTCATTCGGCTATTTTCAGTTCATAAAATATGTATGGTATATAATTGATACTTACTTAAAAGGACTAGTTGATACCATTATTTTGCTATCCTTAGCATCATGAAAAGGTTTACTTGTACTTTTTATATCACTACAAGATACTTGTCTGTATCTTATAGCTTTAGACTCATCTTCTAAATTATCAAGCACATCAAGTGATTTACTAGTAGAATGTGGAACACCTTGAAATTCAATATCTTCTGTAATTTTTTGTATTTCATCTTCTGATAATTGAATCTCATGTTGAGAAATATTTATTGAAACTGGTGTAGAAACTTGACTTCTACTTTCAATTTCTAAAACATAAATTTGTTTTTCTTAAATAATTTCTTAATTAAAAATTTCTTAATTATATATATATAATTGTATGGATATATACGATATTCTATTAAAAAAATATTTATTCGTAAAATTTTAATAATTTAATAATTATAATAAATATTAATAATAATAATATAATAATTTTTTTATACCTAGCGTTTCATTTGATTCTATCCGTTTTACAAGTTCAATTTCTGCATCTAGGATATTTTCTGGATATACTATTAAACCTGGAAATTCTTTAACTTCAAGTGATTTACATTTTTCGGATGCAATTCTGGCAGTGTTACTTAATGATTTTAATTTTTCCGTGTGCGTTTCCCATTCGATTTTATCTATAAATTCTTATAAAAATATATATAAAATTCACTTTATGCTTTTCAATTTTCTTTTTTTATTAGATATATATACAATATAAAATTTTTGAAGATTTTTGCGTATTTGCAAAAAAATGCAAAAACCTGATTTTTTCAAACCAATATTCTATAAAAATATATAAATATATATAAAAATAATAATTTCAATTAATAAAATTAATTATATTAATTATAATTAATTATAATCACTAGTGAAATTGATTTAGAATTGTTTTACGATTAATATAAAAATCAATATATACATAGGAATGATAACAATAAAATACTTTTGTAAACTTTTATCGAAAGTAATCGAATTTTTACTTATAATTTGTAATTATTATTCTTTATATTAAGAATAAAAATTTTTCTTAACTATTTCAATCAGAACTTTTATATATTAATTATTAATATTTAAAATTCTTACATATTTAAAATTCTTTTCATTATATCTTATACAATTTCAATTATTACATAAAACAAAATTTACATCAGTATTTAATATTTTAAAATTTTCATTAAAATAAAATAATAAAAAATTTAAAAAATAGATTAATCATTTCGAGATTAGATAAAATCTTTTCGAAACAGATTAGATAAAATCTTACTTTTAGTTGGAGTTGAATTCAAGATATCACTATTGTAAAGGCAAGGCTTTCCTGATATCAGGACAGCTGGAAGAACATAAAACTATTTTCATCCGAATATTTTGATAAACAGAATTGAAATCTATACATACTTTCTATTCGTTTCAATAATAAGCCATTATTAACATAACATTGACCTTCCATTGCTGCAATAAAAAATTTTGCAACCATATCTAAATCAGATTCTATAATTAAATCAATATTTTTATTTGCCGTCCACGTAATAATTAAACCATAATCCTCAACCTAAAAGACACAAGAATATTATTGTATAATAAATATTTTGTTATTTTAATATTTTATTTTGTAAAATTAATTGTGAATTTTTAAAATAATATTTTATATTCAGTTTTATATATTTATATAATAATTTATTTTAGATATTTTATTTTAGACTAATTTATTGAAAAATATTTTTATATTATATTTTTGTATTTTATGTCATTATATTTTTACAAATTAAAATACAATTGTAATATTAAAAAAATGTAATATTGTTTATCTAATAATGATAAAATGAATAAATTAATAAAATATTGAAGATAATAAAGACTTATTTTTAATAAACATATATAACAAAATTTTTTTGTAATAAATAAATTATATTAAATATAGCAATGAATAGATATGATACCTTTGTAGCATGTGTTGCAGCAAGAGGATTATAACTTTCAAGATCAGCTTCAACAAGTATATAAAGTTTGTACTCTGATTGTAATAAATTTCCATTACGATTATTTATATGTAAAGGAAAAAATGTTTTGCCATATTGATACGTTAACCAACTTGAGATGTCAACTTTTTGCTAATAAAAATAGCAATTAACTAAATGATTAATTATATTTAAACTCCAAAAATTTATTTATATTATAATGCTTGATGCATACTTGAGGAAATATAGTGCATAATCTCATATCACCATAATACCATAATAATTCTTCTAATCTAGCATCAGTTTTATTCACACATAGACAAGAAGTCATAAATTCGTCATTTTCATAATCATTCATAGTAGATTTTGATTCTTAAAATAAATACAATATATTAAGTATGAAAATCTTTTAATATGTTGTTCAAATTATATATATATATATATATATATATATGTACTATTAATTAATTTAATAAGTGCTCAAATATTAAAAATAAATGTTAAATGCTTAAATGTTAAAATAATATATAATTATAAAATAGATGTGTTTCATTTTAAAATTTATATTATAAGATAAATATTATAAATAAAATAAAATATAATACAAAATAGATAACTAATAATAGTTTTGTTAAACTTATTATGTATATTAATTTTTTAACATACGTAATTATTAAGATTTTAATGTTACATATACAAAAATAATATTTGAATACAAATTAAATAATATTTGAAGACAAATAAAATACAAAGGGGTAAATATATATGTATGTACAATATAAATATTATTAGAATAATATAACAAAATTTTATTGGTTTTAAACAATATATTAGCTATATTAGCTATATTATAATAATAATATAATTACATATGTGTGTATAATATTAAGTACATAATAAACTTATAAAATCAATAAAAAGAAGTAAATGATATTCATACATAAATTTTATTTCATGTATATACATGTATATAAATACAATATTAAACTACTTTTTATATAATTAAAAAAAATGAAAGTAACAAATAATTACTACTATAATTACTACTATAACAAAATAAATAGTGTGTATATATAAAGGTTCTGATTTGTTTAAATTATGCAAAAATAAATAAATAAAACAACAGAAACAACATTTTAAAAAAATATAAATTGTATTAATAAAACCATAATAAATATTATTTGTGTATATAAAATTTACAAAAAATAATTATATATAATTATAATTATATGTAATTTAAAAACTAATATCTTAATAATATTAATATTTCAGACTAACTTACTAATAAAATTTTTATTTTTTATTTTTTATTTTTCTTTAAAAGAATTACAAATAATAGATTTTCTTTTATATATATTTATAATTAAAAAAATATAATTAATACTTCAAAAATATATATATAATTTAAAAAATAATATAATATTTTAATAAAATACTTGTATTACAGAATTTTATTTTTAAACACAATTAAAAAGTTCACAAGAATTAAATATAATTTAAAGTAATATTTAATGTAATATTATATGTATTTGTTATATTAAAAAAATTTTTGACCTTTCTATATTTTTTGCAATCTTCGTATATAATTTAAATTTATTGCAACTACTCAATTTTAAAGCTATTATTGTATACTTTACAATTATATCATATATTTTTATCAATTATAACATATATATGAAACGCATGTCTAATTTATATAAATATACAAAAAATTTATAATATAATGCATAAAGACAAATATATAATATATAATAAAGATTATAAAAATATATAAGTATATATAAAACTATATAATTTGATAGTCATAAATAAAAATTAAATATATATGTAGAAAAAATATATTAATTATTATCATTAAAAATGATATATTTGAAGAATTTTTAATTTTAACAATTATTAAAAATAAATAATATAATAGATTAAATAACAGATAACAAATTAAAATTTAATATATAATGAATTAAATCAAATCTGTAATATTTATATTATTTTGATATTTTAATATATCAAATTTTTTAAATAGAAATTTACTTATAAAATTATATCACAATATCTTTAGACATTATTTAATTTATTTATATTTTATATGATTATAGATAATCTTTAAACTATATTAAAATTGAACAATTTATACAAAATTATTATAATATATAAAAATAAATACTAATACATTACCTTTATATGAACCTATTGTTTTGTTATAAAACATTATTGACGGATAAGTATTTGTGTTTCCTTGGAATAAACTGCTTAAATGAGTTTTTAAGAATAAAATTCTTCTTGACTGAATTGATGTTGCTATCATATAAAAAAGTGTCAAAATCATTTTGATGAAATTAATAAAATTTTAATAATTATACAATCACTTGACCATAAATTTCTGAAATAAATTATATATTTCTTATATATTTATTTCAATAATTCATATAATTAAAAAAATTTTATTCATAAATTATAACTAAATCATTTTGACAAATTAAAATAAAAATAAATAATGGCATAAATTATTAAATAAATTATTAAATAAATTAAAATTTGTTTACATATTTTGTAAATTAAACAAGTGATTTAAAAATCATTTAAATCAAATATATAAATCAACAACGATATACATAAATATACTTATAAAATATGAAAATAATAACTAATAAAATAATTTTTTAAATAAATATTATAATTTGCAAATCATGAATATTATAATCAATGAATTTTTATAAATACGATTTTAAATTATTAAAATAAAAATAAATTATTAAAAAAATTATTAAAATAAAAATTGTTAAAATAACAAATATCTATCAAAGTCTTTTTTTATAAAAAGAATTTATGAATTACATACCTATTTTCAATACTTTATCTATGAAGTAATTAACAAAATTATGGATAAATAACTTTGAATGTCGTTTCACATCCATAAATTACTGTTAAAAGAATATTATGCAAGGTACATTAGCTTATTGACGCTTATGTAGAATATAGTTCAACTGTATGATTATCAGATGGCGCCAAAAAAATTAAAAACCGAGATTAGAGAAAAGAAATAGATTAAAAATCATTTTTATATTTACAAAACTCAAATTTGACAAATTTTCTATTATAAAAATATTTCTAGAACTACAAATTTTAATAAATCAATATAAAATTAGTTATAAAACTATTATTAATTAAAAATTATTAACTAAACTATTATTAAATTTAATAAATCATAATATATATTTTATAAGTTATCATATCAATATGTTATAAAATTATTGAATTATTAATAAAATATTAAAAATTACAATTTTTAAATATTTTCAAAATGGTACTAACATTTATTTCATTTATGATTATGCGCCAAAAGTATGTATAGACAAAGAAAATAATAAAGTGGAAGAAAGATAAAATAAAATTGGTGAATCATCTATAGAATGTTGTAAATGCAACCAATATATAGATAAGGAAAACAAATAACAGAATAGGATATAAATTAATCATCTCTCGAATGGCAAAAATATTTCTCTAGATAAGATAGATAGATAAGATAAAGTAGATTTAGAATAGCGTTTCTATTCTTTCTTATCCTGCCTTTGAAATGATATCTTTGGCGAAAGATGGCAATAGCTAACAGTTAATTTTTATTCTATCACTATCTTTTTCTTTATTATTTTTTCCTATTTATTGTCCTTATTTATATTTATAAGATATATTATCTAAAGTTAACTATATTTCCATCACATTCCATTTCAGCCTCGTTATTTCAGCTTCATCTAATATAAATTCAAATTATTTATAACTTAATAAATAAATTTTAAACATTTTTATTATATATATATATATATATATATTCGATTAAATAAAAACTTTATACATGTGATTTAATATAATTATAATTTTATATTATTGAAGGTACAATTTTAATTTTGAATAAATATATATTATAGTATATACAATATTAAAAAAATGTTTTTTATAATTATTATAAATGAATTTATTTATTGTTAAAACTGATCTTAATTTAAAAATTCAATTATCAATTTTAACTTATTTTGGTTTTTCATGTTTAAAAACATTTTTTTAAAACTTATTTCATATAAGTTTAATGTACTAAATTATATATTAAAATAAAGTATATACCAAGAAATCAAATAGAAATTAAATTTTTGAAATTTTAAAAATATTTCTTTCATTCTTAATTTTTTTTTACAAAAAAATTAATATGAGTTCATTTCATTTATCTGTTGTTTTTTAAAAACTATTCTAAATAATATCAACTAATAAAATTAAAAAAATATATCAAATAAATATAACCAATTAAAAGTGGTTATGTAACTATCTTTAATAATTATCATCTTACAAAATATTAATATAATGAAAATATATAAAATATTTAAGTCTTTCAATATTTTATTATATACTTTCTTTCATATATAGTTTGATCTAAATATAAAACTTTATATCAATCTAATATTAAAATACCAATGTATCCAAACGAGAAGAAATCTAGAATATATATCAAAATCATAAGTTTTAACATAAAATAAAGGCAATTTATTATATATTAAATATACTTGAATTTCATAATAAAATTTTATTTGGTACAGTTTAAGAGATTTATCTTAGTTAGCTGGTGATATAACAATGTGAAGTTTGAGCATATCTTTATTTGGACCTACAAGAAAAGGAGAAGTATTTTCTGTTACAGAACCTTGTTGCGGATTAAGTTCCTCGAACGGTAAAAGATCGTCCAAATTAAGGACTCGTTCTTTTTTACTAAACCTGTGAATAATCTCTGTTACTCTAGCAATATGCTCAACACCATCCTGTAAACCATATATTAAAACACCTATTTTTACTCGCATATCGGCATTACTATTTACGGGTGGTTCCTTACACGTAAGTGATAATCTAACCGAACGTTTTACATGTTCTGGCATCTCTACTGTTCCTTGCCATACTATCAAAAAAAATTTTTTAAACCAAACCCCTTTCGGATATATGTCTACGACCCATTCACACGCACGATCACCAGCATATTCTGCCAAACACGAATGACTCGAAAATACAAGTGTTCTTGTATGATAAGAAGGTAAACCGTGAAAATTCTCTATCGTAAGTAATGAACTACAAGTGTCTACAGTATATAATCTAGGTTCAAAAAGTAACGCGCCATCTTCTTCACTTGAACTCACTTCTTTAACTCTGTCTAATTGACCAGAATGAAATGACATCCCTATAGACATACGTTCTACAAAGAATTCTTTATACTTTTTTGTTAAAGGAAATAATAGCAATTCTGCTAATTGCCGAGGAGACATCATTGGAAATCTAACTGGAGACATCACAGCTATTACCAATTGTTCCAATGTTGCTTCTAATTCATCGTGTGATAATTGTGTTTTTAATCGATTTGCCTGATGATCCAACCATGATTCTAAACATTTATATAATGTCATTTCATCCTTTATTACTAAACTACTTTGATGTAACAATGATACTAAAATATCCAAATCAAAGTTTCCAAAGTCTGCAGTCTTGGCCACCAATTCCAAATTCCATTTAATAAAATTTTGGCATGCTTGAGTAATATTGTGATGACCACAATTTGAAGTATATTGTAACCATGATACTAAAGTGCCATGTATGGCAGCTAATGCAATATGATTTTGCATATAATCAAGGCACAGTGATATTAAATCCTTAACATTATACTTATCAGCTAATGATAATATTGGTAGAACGACACCATAATTAATTCTTATTTGACCAGTATAAAAGTACCGCAGAAACTCACTAAATATAGGTACACATTGTGGCGTTTCTTGGAGGGTTACTCTACTTTCTTGAGATTCACTCCATTGAGGACTCATTAACATTACCTATATTGAAAAAAATAATAATGAGTATAATATTGAAATATTACTTTTATTTTATTTATTTAAAATAAATATAATAAATATCCAATAAAAAAATTGTCATATTATTGTTTTAATTAATATTTAATCAATATTAATTATAGTATTGAAATAATAAAGGAATAATAACGAAACGAAAATATCTTTTATTTAAAAATTATTTTTTATTAAACATAAAAATAATAAAAAATAGTTTTCATTTATCTACCAATAATATACTTATATCCAATATTATATTTTTTTAAATATTCTAAATGAATGAATCAACTTAAGAATAAACATTTAATTTAAAAAAATATTATTCTAAATATTAATTTACTTTTTTTACATAAAATCATGTCCTTTTAGGTTATACCACCAGTTTAGTGACATCCTGTATAAGAATAAACAATTGTTTTTCATTTCATCTTATTATATACTAATTTAAAAGCAAATTTACTTACTTGAAAAACATCACTAGAAGCACAAAGTATAAGACGATGTGCTGGATATTCTATACCATCAACAACTAGACAAATATCATTCATAAGACGTTCTGCATATAATGTTGCTATTTTTAATAAAACTGTACGTGAATTATCCACCTAAATAGAAAATATAATAAATTTATGTTTTTGTTTTTTAAATGAAATTTTTTTATATCTATCTTTTTTAAATATAACTTAATAAATTTTAAACATAAATATAAACATATCATTATATATATAATAATAACCTCTATTGAATCTGAACTTTCAGATTTTCCAACATTATTTGGAATATTATTAGATTCTTCTGATTGTTTATTTGTATCCATTTCAGAAGAACCTGTCATACTTGATCATCACACTGTGTATTTTTTATTTCTATATCATGGTATACAACTAATTTTATAATAAAAGTAATTGTACCAATAAATCTTCATAGTCTCTTGTTTATTAATTTTAATGCTCTTCAAAATTACATAACTGTAAAAAATAAATAAACAAAATACAATATATATATATATATATATATATATATATACGAAATAAATAATTAAAAATAAAACAAATTATAATAATGATTAAAAATAAAATTGTAATAATGTTACAATATCTTATATAAAAGGGAAATATATCATATTTTTAAAAAAAATAAAAAACTTAAAAGAAACTGATAACTACAAAAAATTAATTACAATAAAATAAAAATATATATAAGAAGTATAATAGAGATAAGAAAGATAAAAAAGTATAATAATAAAATATATAAAAATATATAGAATAATAAAAATTTATATATATGCAATTAATTACATGACACATATGTTTTAAACAAAAAATATCATATCTAATAGTGGTTATGTTTCTTATATTTTATATAATAAAATTTAAAGAAATAATAAGTAATAAATTTTTATTTACCAAAAACTGTAAATAATTACAACGAAGTAAAGAAATTATATTAATTAAATACGAAGGAAATGAATTGTGAAATACACTTCTCAATTGTATGTTTTAATATTAAATTATGAAAATATAAATTGTTTTATTATATTAAATAAGAATTGACACTGTTTTTTATTTTATTATTTTTACCAAGACAGTTTCTAAATACTCAAACTATCAAAAAACACAATGACATGAAATAGTAGTTGAATTGATTTAAAAGTCAATTGTACAAACATAAAATAGTGAAATGTATAATACATATGAAATGAGCGCTGTAGTATTTAGCGCGAATTTTAATATCAGGTTAGAAATTTATTTTTCATTTAAAAATTTAATAATTAGTTGAATTAATAATAAATTTTTTAATAACATAACATATTTAACATTTTTTAAAAATATAAATAATTATTTAATATCAAATAATAAAATTAATATCAATTAATAAATTATAATTGATCAATACAAAATATCTCAAGTAAATTTCGAGTTCTTTAAGAAAGTTAAAATTTTTTAATTAAACATAATTAACAAAAATATTTAAAAATGAAATATAATAATTTCAATAATAGTAACTATTATATAATATTATAATTATTATTATTATAATATATATATATTATATTAATACATTAATACATTATCTTAGGAATTATTTGCTTTTGGTAATTTGACAAGAATTTGAGAATTTTAAATTCAATTTTTCCACAGATGATATAAAATTTCATAGAATTTATTAAATTTATATAAAGTACATATAATATATAAAAATAGTATAAAAATAGTATAAAAAGTGAATATATAAAGATATATATATATATATATGTATTAAAAAAAATATAAAAAAAATATTATTTATTATTTAATTAGATTTTATAATTATTGGATTTTTTGATAATTTAGTTATTTTTTATTATTTTTTTAGTAATCAATTTTTTAATATAATAATTATATTAAATATATAAAACTAGAAAAAATTAATGGTAAAAAATTTTAGAAAATTATCACATAAAAAATTAAATGAATAATTATAGTAAAATACTCATTAATATTTATTATTTATGAAAAATTATATAATATATAAAATTTACATTAAGTTATAACTAAATACAGATTTAATATATCTAAATTTACTATCTAAATTTACAGTATTCAATTTATTTTTTTAATAAATAGTAAATATATGTAAAATTTAAACTTTTATCATTATTATAATTTTTTAATATATTCTACTTTCACTATATTTTAATATCACTTCTTCAATAGTTTTTCCATATTTATTTAATTGTAAAATAGCTAATAGTAATATTTGTACTACCCAGAGATATAAATCAACATTTTTGTGAATTTTAATTTTATGTTCAAATGCTTCAAAATTATACTTAAATTCTATATTACATAATAAACATATTGTATCATGATATTTCAAATAATGAATTTTATAACATTGAATATTTGAAAATTGTTTTGAACATATTATACAATTGAAATATTTGCTTTTTATATTACTAAATCTTTCATATTCATAAAGAGATAGCAAACGTTTCATTCCAAGAATTTCTATTATATCATTTTGAAAATTTATATTTTCATGAGTTGATTGAATATTGTTTTTTTTATAAAATAAATCAAAAACAATATGATGAAATATTAAATGATTTGTTAATTCATATGTAAGGTATAAATTATTACATATTTCACATTTGTTCCATTTGTGCCATTTTTTTAAATGGAGTTTCATTTGTAATGTCGTATCACATGATATGTTACAATTTTTACACTCAAGTATTTTTTCATTATTATATAATATATTAGATGTAATATTCAATTTTGAAAGTTTTCCATTCAATTTATCTAATTGTTTTAAAAATGTATCATTATGTATAGCAAAGATATCTTTATTATCTGATAATTGTGATTCTTTTTCATTAAATTCAGTATTAACATTTACATTATATACTGTATGAGATAAAGAATCTTTTGCAGATGCAGAGAAATCTATAAAGTTGTCTAAATTATTACTGGAATTATTATCATTATTCGTTGAATGTATGGTTTCATGTCTTATTAACATATATAATGTAAGAAAACTTAATTTACATATCTTGCATTTATGTGGACCTATAGTTTCTAAATGGGTATTCATATTATGTTGTGTTAAAGATATGGCATTAGGAAAACTAAGATTACATCTTTTACAATTCCAAGAAGTAACATTAGTGCATATATGAATATTCACCATTGCAACTGAAGTAAGAATTTTATTACAATTATCACAAATATGAATTACAGATTCATCATTATGACAATAATATTTATGTCGTAAATAATTTCGAAGTAATGCAAAATTTTCTTTACATGGACTACAACGCCATTTTCTATTTTTTTTATTTATATTCTTATTAGGAATTTGATAAATTGTTTTCTCATGTACTTTATTTCGCTTTTGTAGAATTTTTTTTAATATTTTTATTTTCAATAACACATTATTTTCCTTTCTAGATATATAAGTATTTTTTCTAGATAGATTTTTTATTTTATGAGGATTATTAAAATATGGTATCATTAGTGAATTTGGAAATTGTGAACTTTCAAATAAAGAATCATGTAAAAACATATGTTCTCTTAATATTGTTAAAGAATTAAATTTTTTATCACATATATTGCAATATAGTTCTGTTAAATTATAACTATTATTATTTTTACTTATGTTTATAGCAAAATTAGAATTTCTATTAAAATTTATTGGAAATTTATTTTCAATTATATTTTCTATAAGTTTTTCTTTACTAGTAGTATTTGTTGTATATTTTTTTGCAATATTCATATTGAATTTAATTAATTTTTGTTTTTTTATACCCTCTTTTGTTTTTTGTGTAAGATTTATATTCAATGTATAATTGCAATTATCATTTTCATTCATAATATTATCTTTTTTAATAACATATTCCATATTTTCATTTTTAACATTAATTTTTTTATCAATTATTTCTGATTGAATTGAAATGTTTTGATTTGGTTTTTCTAAATTTATAATAGAATTTATTATATTATTATTTTTAAAAGTTTTAATATGATCTTTAGAATTTTTAGAATTTACATTTTGTAAAATTAAATCATTTTCATATTTTATTGCTTTTTTACTTTCTTGTATTTTTTGTCTTTTATACATATCAGCATGAGAATTATTTACATGTGTAGACATGTGAGATAAGAACATATATTTTCTTTTATATTTTTTAGAACAAATATTACAAGTAATAAAAAAAGTTTTTTTACATTTTCTATCTTTATATTTTTGATTAAAATAATTATTAAAAGAATTAGAGTTTTGATTTTGATGTGACTTTGAATTTGACTCTGAGATGATTGTAATATTATTTGAATATTTCTCATCAATATTTAATTTTTTTATATCTTTTATTTTTGGAATTTTCTGCATTATTTGATTATCATTTATTTGCTTCTCTTTTATTTTTACTTTTGATAATAAATTTTTATTATTTGAATTATAATATATATTGTTCTTAAAATTTATTTTTTTTGTATTAATACAAAACTCATTTATATGATTATTATGTTGTGTGTCAATTTTTTTTCCTAGATTAGAAATTTCAACTGCTTTAGTAGTAATATCAAAAATATGATTTGTTTTAAATTTTGGTTCATCTTGAAATGTAGTACATGATTCAGAATTTTTAACTATTTGTTTTGTCTCTTTATTTTTTTTTATACAGTAATTAAAATCATGATATTTTTTAACATGTTCTTCAAAACTACTCATATGATCAAATATTTTTGAACAACAACAGCATTCAAAAATAAATTGATTATTATTATTTAAATTTAATTGTTTGTTGAAATTAATAATAATAACTGCAAATTTATCTTTTTTGAGTAATATGTCTTTTTCACATTTTAAGTGTATATTCATTAAATGTTCTTGAAAATGAGATAAAGAATTAATTTGTAAATTACATAATGTACATTCAATACATAATTTTTCATCATTTATAAAATTTATTTTATTTGAAAATTGTTGTAAAAGATTAATAATTTCTTTACATTTATTACATATTGCTAAACTTTTTATTATCCCATGTTCATGCAATTTTTGAATTTTTAATTTATATCGTGTTTTTCTATTTATCATATTGTCTTTAGTTTTTAAAAAAAATTTTAAAATATTTTCTAATAAATTTATGTTTTCTAATTTATGTTCATTATCTTGTAATATTTCTATGTTATTAATTTCATTTTGTAAAGACATTTTATATGTATTTCTTTCAAATTTTATATTTGTTATATTTGTATCAATTCCTTCCATTATATTTTCTTTGAATTCCGTACATTTTTTTTCAAACACTGATTTATGATATAATACATTTATTTCTTCATTTTGTTTCAATTCAGTAGTTCTGTATTGTTTGTATGAACAACATTGTGTTTTTATGATATCTTTTGTTTCATAATATATTCCCTTATTATCTTGTTTCTTTAATTTATTTGCAACATAGTCTGGAATTATTTTAGATAATTCAGATAAAGGAAGATCATCTATTTTTGTTAAAGGTATTATTAACTTTTTAGTATTTAAAAAGTTTTTATGCTTTGCTATATCTTTATTTATTTTGATATCATTTTTCTTTGAACGAAGCACTGTAATTTTGGAAAACTTATTTGTATTTTCTTTATTTAATATTTTTTTACAATATTTATTTTTCCCTAATTTATTAATATGATGTTTGTATTTTTTTATTCTATGGTACATTTTTTTTGGTTTCTTTTTTTTCATTTCTAAATAACATATTGATTTTACTGTTCTTTGATTTTTGCATTCTGTATAAACATCTTTGTTTGATCTTCTAGTTGTAATAGATTTACTAACTTTACAATTATTTTTCTTTTGTATTTGTATATTGCAACCATTTTCAGATTTGGAATCAACTAAGTCATGAATTTTATTTGCTTGTGATTGCTTCATATTTTTATGTGCTTTTATTTTCAAAGATTTTTTTTGTAATGATTTTACATTACATTTAGATAAAGCAGTCTGTTGAAGTTTTCTATTTGATTCATAATTAGCTTTATGTTGATTTTTTAACATTTTATCATTAGAAATATTATTATTACAAAAATTATAGCATTTGCGATTTTCTAAAAAAATAAATTGATGTTTACAAATTATGATTTGCTTAATTTGCTTACAAATTAATATTGCTTCATGATTAATTTTTATTATTTTTATAATTTTTATTATTTGATATTTGATATTTTTTTTAATATTTAATTTCACTTAATTCTTGCTATTTTTTATTAAGAAAGTAAAAATATTTCTTTATTCATAATATTTTTAAATTTTTTAAAAATCGTTCTTGAAGAAATACTTAAATCTTCTTGTACCTTCTTTCTTTTTTTTATTAATACATTTTAATTTTCACTTATATAATTTTCTAATATGATCTTGCAATTATAATTTTTCTTTTTATTATATTTGTTCTTTAATATTTTATATTTAGAAAATTCTCAAACTTTTTAAAAGTTAAATTAAAAAATTAAATTTAGCAAAAATAATTAAATTTTATTTTTATGATAATAAGATAACATCTTAACAATTTTGCTAATTTTTATATTATTTTTTATATCTTTTTTTGTTAAATTCTTTTCACTTTACTTTTAATTATATAAAATATTACTCTCCTGCTGCAAAAAAATATATTATATCATTATTATGTTAATTATTTAATAATAATTATTTTAAATACAATTTAAAATAAATTACAACTTTTAAATACAATTAATATATTATAGATTATATATATAATAATATATATTAGATTATATATATTAATAATATTATATTATAATTTAATTATAATATAATATTATTAATAATTAATAATTATATAATAATATTATACTAAATAAAAATAATTTATTTTTATAATATCAATAAAATAAAAAGATATTTTAAAATTTTCTTACTTGTGAAAAGTGTATTATTATACTCTTCTATTATTTTGGCAGGACAATTTTGTAGGAGTTGTTAACAATATAAAATGTTTATCAATATCTTACTTGTCAATATCGTATCTAGGATAAAAATGATTTATATATAAATAAATATATAAATTAAAAATAAAATTAATATCTTAGATTAAAAAAATAATTTAATAATTTAATAATTTTATATAATAAAAAATATTTATATATAAATATAAATTAAAAAAAATAACTAAAATTGATGAAATTAATAAAATGGTTAACCTTAATATTTGATTCGTTTTACTAATATAAAATTTTATATAATTCTGAATTATTTTAAACTCTTTTTATATCTTAGACTAAATATTTTTTATATCAATAATATTATTTATTTTATTAAGTGATTCTTAAACACATATTTTTTTCTTTTCACCCGTAATAATATTTTAAGCTTGCATAGGCTTCAAATTTTCATTTATAAATTTAAAAATGTTATGCAGTTATAATGTTAGATGGCAGCAATGTTAACATTTATATTAAAATGATAAATTTTATAACGTGTTGTTTAATGATATATTCGTTTATTTAATTGTATTTAGTTATTCCATATTAAATGGCAAAATAAATATCGATAATTGTATTGTATTAAAATTTATCGTTTAGTGATTCAAAATAATATTTAAAACATAATACTATGTATAATGTTGTTTATGAAACTAACCTAAAACTTTTATTCCGTATTTGACAATGTAGTACTTATTATTATATAAATAATTATTTATTTCCAAAGAATTATAAATATTTATATTCTTTTAGATACATTCATGTTGATAAATTTGTACTAATAGAAAATTAAATAATTTTAATTCATAATTTTTATAAATTTTATATTTTCTATTATTTAGTTATTATTATATTTGCTTAATTTTAAAAAATGTGTAATTGTACAATTATTGCAAAATTAATTCCTTGGACTTTATTTGACGAGAATATGCAGAATTATTTACCTATTGAAATGAAAAAACATTTAGCAACAATAAACATTAGCTTAAAATTCTTCATTGAAAATAAGATGTAAATAAAATATGTGATTATATGAAGTAATTATAGAAATTTATTAATTTTTTCTATAATTTTATAAAATATTTCAATATTTTATTTATTGTTCTTTTTTTTAATTTTAAATGTATTTAAATGTTATTTTCAATAACTTATTTAGAATTGAAATATTATATATAATATAGTAATATAAAAATTTAATAATGTATATATTTTTATGCATCTTAATTATATTTATTACATAAAAATAATATTAATAATTTAATTTTTTTTTAATGAAAGAACTTCATCAATGAAATGGACAAAAGATTCGTTAATATTAATTGAAGCTTGTTTGGATAAAACATGGGAAGCATTAAATTCTGGCCATTGGCAATCTGTTCCTATTGAATATCGATATTGTTACACTTTATGTACTATTTTAAAAGTAATGTAATATATTAATTATTTTTTTAATTTTATTTTAAATAAAAATAATATTTAAAATTTATGTTAATTTTATTATTATATAATTTCAACTAAATATTCTATATTTACAGACAGTACTATTAGAGTTTCAATATTATAATAATATCGAAGAATTTACAAAAAATATAATTTTATTGAAGGATATTATTCAGCAAATTGATAAAGGTATTTTATTAGGAGCACCACTTCCAAATATACCTGATTTATTACCAAAAATTGCAAGAGAATTGAATAATTATATCAGTAAGTATTAAAAAATAAATATAATAAATATTAAGTATATATAAATATAATAAATATTAAGTAATGGTAAATTATGTTGTGTAATTTTTTTTTTATTATTCTATGTAATATTTTTTATTATATTTTATAGCAAAATCAACAGAAATATTGGATTTAAAAAAATTAAATATTGATTCTAAAAATTCATATGATTTTATTTTACCTGGATTTATTGAAATTACTCAATATATTGAACCCTCAATGGAACTATTTTACAAAGAAATATTTATGCCTAAAGTACCTGCAATATTAAAAGGTAAAATATATTTTTTTTAATTTAATTTTGCAATTAATAAAATATCTTTTCAAATATTAAATTTATCTTCATGCAAATTTTTATTTCATCATTATATAAAGATTTTAAATAATAATGTGAATGTATTATTTTAAATAAAAAAATATACAAAATTTAATAAAAATAGATAAATTAAAACTTTAAAAATTTCTAATTATTATTATTTTTTATATATTATTTTTATATTTATGTTCATATTACTTGATAATAATATTTTCCTGATAAATTTTAATTTTAGTTTAATTTTATGATATATATATATAAAATACATTTTAGATTGTATTAAACATTGGAAAGCTTTAAAACAATGGAAGGATTTAAAGTATTTAATTAATGTGGCTGGAAATCGATTGGTACCTATTGAAATTGGTTCACGTTATACTGATGAAAATTGGTCACAACAACTTCTTAATTTTTCAGAATTTTTACAAAAATATATATTAACAAAAAATGATCAAATTGGTTATTTAGCTCAGCATCAATTGTTTGAACAGGTTTTATTCTATATTTTTTAAATTATTTAATATTTCAAATGAAATTTTAAATACTAAATATAATAATAATTTCAGATTCCTGAATTGAAAGATGATTTTACAATTCCTGAATATTGTAATTTTACAGATAATGATGATGTAAAACAGCCAGATATAAATGTTTGGTTTGGACCTAATGGAACTGTTTCACCTTTGCATTTTGATCCCAAAAATAATTTTTTATGTCAAGTATGAAAATTTTATAATAATATATTTTAAATTATTATATTAAAATATATGTTAATTTATACATATAAATATATATTAATTTATATTATATTATTGATTTTTTTTGTTGTATTTTAGGTATTTGGATATAAAAGAATTATTTTATATCATCCAAATGATTCATTGAATTTATATCCATATGATACAAGATTATTGAATAATACTGCACAAGTTGATCCTTTAAATCCAAATTATGAAAAATGGCCTAATTTTATTAAAGCAAGAGGTTTAATGACTTATTTAAAACCTGGAGAAATGCTTTATATTCCTCCAAAATGGTGGCATCATGTAACTTCTTTGACTTCAAGTTTTTCAGTTAGTTTTTGGTGGAATTAAATATAAAAAATATATAATATAAAAACAATATATATATTTAAAAAATATTTATTTTATAAATTTATAATTCTGAAAAAAAATATTATATATAAATTTTGAAAAAGTACTATAAAATTATTGTATTGTATATAAAATTTGAAAAAAATGCTGTATATAAATATAATATATAATACTATATTTTTATAAAATATTTTATTTTTAATTTATAAATCAATATTATTCTATTTAATAAAAATTGATAACATTATATTTTTTTTTATAATTCATTCATATAAATCATTATTAGATATTTTATGAGTAGATATATATATATATATATATATATATATAAAATGTATAAATATATGTAATAAAATTTAATTTATTTTATAATTATTTTATAATTGTTTTATGTAAATTAATTTAATTTGTATTCAATCAAATTAAAAAGAAGTAAACAAAAATATAATTTTTTTAATATCAATGAAAAAATAAATAAAGCTCTCGATTCAATTGCTTGGTAATAATTAAAAAATTATAATACTATGTTAAATTAATGATTAGTGTTAAATATATTTCATTGGTTTAAATAAAATAGATATATACAAATCATTGAAGCATATGCACCACAAAGGCGTTCATGAGAATGAAACGGAATGTTATAAATATCCTCTGACCTACGTTTTCAGTATGGAGCATAAGAAATATACGTATACGTAAAACTTGTCAAACGAAATACACAGTTTATTATTTGGGAATGATGACAGAGGAGGCATTTCCACCGATCATTAGGTTCCAGGTAAAAATGTGTGAAAGTAACATTTTTCAAAGAATGTGCATCATATTTGTGCACACTTATATATTGCAATATATATGACGCATTTTTAAAATTTCTTTCCTCTTTTCAGTATACATCGAATTAAATATTTCCGGTTTTTAAAAATAAATATTATAATAATTTTCGATAAACGATAATTATACCATATTATTTCTTAATAGGAATTTGTTTTAGTATCGATATTAAAAAGATATCGATTACATATCATTCTTTTTACATTAATATATTTATGTTGTAATATTGGCGAAAATCCAGTGTTTAAGGAATTAGAAATTATTTTTAGAAAATTTATATTATTAAGATATTGTTAGTTCATGAAATGAAATCACAATGAATTAAAAAATTTATAAATGTTGATGTCACATAGCTAAATATTTTAATTTTTATATTATTTTTGAAAATTAAATAATAATGCAATATTTAATGATTTAATTTATATATTTTTGTTTGGAAACAATAGAATAATCTGAATCTTAAAAATATAATATTGGAGAATAATTAAACATAATTTTCAATTCTTTATTAAAATAAATAATTTTTTATATATTTTTTATTTTATAACAATCAAAACATTCACTTTTGCAAAACTTTTTTTGAAAAATGTTTATATAATATACATATATTATTCTGTTTTTTTTAAAACGTAATATTATTTTATAAAATGTAATAATACTAATAAATGATTACTTATTCACTGCATTTTATAATTCTCTTTAACCCGTCATAATTAATTTTTTGTTATATCTATAATATTTTTATAAATGTTTTTTTATGATATAAAAAGATTATAAGAAAATAAAAATTATTATTACTTTCATGAACATAATAGTAAAATAATAGATTATTTAAAGAAAAAACTTTTTGATAATCATTTTTAAATCTGTTTAAATATTGCACATGCGTATCATCTTTTTAATATATTATCGTTTTTTCATTAGTATATTAATATATACCATGTAAAATATTGTATTTTTATTTTAACCTCTTTTTTTAGAATTAATTTAAATATAATAAATTTTTAATTTCTTATTATATCAAAATATTTAATATTAATATAATCATTATACTTACTTGAAAATAATATAAATAATAATATAAAAATATTAAAAAGTCTTGCTATATCTTATTTAATTTATTGTTCAATAAGACAAGAACAATAAGATAAAATTGTATCACGAAACACATTTATGGTAATATTTACTCGGCCGATAATTTGCACGTTGTGAAACCTAGCTAATTTTCCTAGGTTGCTATATCAGAAAGTAAAGAGAAATATTTAGAAGAGGAAGGGGAAAATGCATACATATATATACATATGGATATATATATATATATATATTATTAAGTTTGATAGGCGCATGCGCATAGTGATGATGAGATTCGATATATCGCATGAGTTGGTGGGAGAAAAACAAGGACAGATATTATAGGGGGTGAGAAAGGCAACGATGCAACCCCTGTTTTTCAATCGTTGCCGCTCGATTCTGCGCCTTAGTTTGGTATACGGGGCGGCTCCTATATTCCTATTCACCTTTAGCGTTACCCCAGGAGTGCATGAATGGTGATTTAACGCGTACCGAGAAAAAGAACCTTCGTGTCCAGCAGGTGCTGGACAAGTGAAAGAATCATAGTGCCTAGAGTCTCTTATAAAGCACAATGGTTACAGATAGTACCAGTCAGGTATGATTCTATATTCATTTTGCGTAAGAGGTGCCGGAATGTCGCCGGTATTTTTTCTTTCTTCAACTGATCGAAGGGTGTGAACTTTGGAATGATACATTAAAATAATTTTATTTTTTTCGTTAATAAAAAGTGCATTATATTGAATTTTTAAATGATACATTTCTTTTATGAATTTCTTTGATTACAATACTAAATATGAGAAAATGAAAAAAACTTTAGAATTCAGCTTGATAACCATAGATAAAATAAAAAGAAATAGTGGGAAGGGATGATTGTAAGCAAGGTATAGGCACGATATAGGTACATAGATGTTTTATAAGCCGGTTTTTATCGTATGGTTACCGTTTTCCAGATATTATCGAGAAATAATTCGAATAATATAAATAGTTATAAATAATTTAATGGGGACAAAATTCATTAATCAAGTAAAAATACAAATACAAATCAAAATTGTTGATAGGATAAAGGTCATGGTCAAATTATATGTATTACTAGCACATAACATAATTCGAACTTGAATACTTGAATACAATAGTCAAATTAAAAACAATGGTTTATAAATTTTTGAATATGAACAAAAAGATAAATATTTCATAACAATATCAATTTATTAAATTTTCATTTTTTTTTTAAAATAAAAAACATTTTTACTGCATTTTATATTGCACTTTACACTGCATTGAATAAAAACAATATTATATTATTAATTATTTCTTACTTATATAATATATTATAATTCATATAATTGATTTATATTCAATATGTTGTATCATATGTATTGCATACATGTTTTATTTATTAATGATTTATAAAATAGAAGGATTTTCTTAAATTTCTATTTATTTTATTTTTCGATTTGTTGTTTTTTAAATAATATTATTAAATATATCAAAAGGAAATATAATTAAAAATATTTTATAATGAAAATATTTAAAATAATTGTATTGTAAGCATTAATTTTGTTGCATTGTTAATTAATAACTAATCATTAATACATCTTTTATTCAATTTCAAATATATTTAATAATTCTTTTCTTTTTATTTTATTTTAATTTTTTTTAAAATTTAATTTTTAAATTTAAAATTTATTTATTAGGTAAATGAATTTAGGAAAAATATTTTCAGAACATTTGAACTATTTTATAATAATTTTCAATAATTATTAATATTGAAAATTAAAATTAGAAAATGAATATTATTATTATTATTTATATATTTAATATTGATGTATTGTTTCATATTTAGGCTGACGATACGACAGCATTTCTTCGTGCTGCGCGGTCTGGGAACCTTGAAAAAGTGATTGAATTTCTCGATACCGATTTAGATATTAATACAGCTAATTCGGTAAGATTTATAAATTCTTATAATTATCTGTTATTTTCGTATTTATTAAATGTTATTTGTTTTATTCAAATCAAAATATTTTATATTCTTATAATTCATATTTCAGAATGGTTTAAATGCTTTACACTTAGCATCGAAAGATGGTCATGTTGAAATAGTAACGGAATTATTAAAAAGAGGTGCTACAGTGGATGCAGCTACAAAGAAAGGAAATACTGCGCTGCATATAGCTTCGTTGGGTAAATTTAATCTTTAATTATTATATAATATAAAATAGATTACAATAAAGAAACTAACATATTTAATACATTTTTAAAATTATATTAAATTAATTTTATATATAATATTATATTAAATATAATCATAAATAAATATTATTAAATGAGATTTATAATATATTTTCAGCTGGCCAAGCGGAAATAGTAAATATTCTTATTCAGTATGGTGCTGCAGTTAATATTCAATCTCAAAATGGTTTTACACCTTTATACATGGCTGCGCAAGAAAATCATGATCAAGTTGTTAAATTGTTGCTCAGTAACGGCGCCAATCAAAGTCTTGCTACAGAGGTGAATATATGTATACAATTGATTGTATTATATAACGATTGTATTATATATTTATCATTTAAATAACTGATAGTAACTATATCATGTTTTTCATGTAATTTATACAATTTAGACAATAAAGAATGATTTTAGGATGGATTTACACCTCTCGCTGTTGCAATGCAACAAGGACATGATAAAGTTGTCAGCGTTCTTTTAGAAAATGATTCTAAAGGAAAAGTTAGATTACCAGCACTTCATATTGCGGCTAAAAAAGATGATTGTAAGGCTGCTGATCTATTATTGCAGGTAATTTAAAATTTAAAATTTAAAATGAACATTCATAATTTTACATTTATATTTTATTTCTACTCTTTTTAGAATGATCATAAACCTGATGTTACATCGAAAAGTGGCTTTACACCTCTACATATCGCTGCCCATTATGGAAACGAAGAAATAGCACGTTTATTAATAAAACGTGGAGCTGATGTGAATTATTTAGCAAAGGTACGAATAAATTGATATCAATAAAAATTAATAAACTTGTATTTGATATTAATATTCTTGATTTCTTTTATCAGCATAATATAAGCCCTTTACATGTAGCAGCGAAATGGGGTAAAAACAATATGGTTAAAGTATTATTAGAAAATTCTGCGCAAATCGATGCTAAAACCAGGGATGGTTTAACACCGCTTCATTGTGCAGCAAGATCTGGTCATGAACAAGTTATTACCACGCTTCTTGAACACTCTGCACCTATTAGTGCACGAACGAAAGTATGTACAAAAATTTAATTACTATTAATTAAATTCATAAAGTTGTTATATTACCAATATTAATTATGTGTACAAGAAATACAATATATAATACAATAAATAATATGTCGATTTTATTAATGAAAATTATATTTTTTAGAATGGACTTGCACCATTGCACATGGCATCACAAGGAGATCATGTAGATGCAGCAAGAGTATTATTATATCATCGAGCGCCAGTAGATGAAGTTACGATCGATTATTTAACGTCTCTTCATGTTGCCGCACATTGTGGACATGTTAGAGTTGCGAAATTACTTCTGGACCGGAAAGCTGATCCGAATGCACGAGCTTTAAATGGCTTCACACCACTACATATTGCTTGTAAGAAGAATCGAATAAAAGTTGTTGAACTCTTAGTAAAACATGGAGCATCGATCGAGTCTACTACCGAGGTATGTTAACAACTTTTTTATTGTTTAAGTAATACTTATTTTCTCAGAAAGTACAAGTTTCTTCTCTTTCTTTTTATTCTAATTTTTATTCTTGTTTCAAATTATTAATATATATATCATTAATTTAAAGTTTAAAATACTCATTCTTCGATCACGTTATAAACAACTAATTTTTTTAATTACTTCAACTTAATGTATTCATGAAAAAATCATGAATAAAATTTTTATTTATTTAAAATAAACTAATATCTGCGAAATTGATTAATCACTAATAATAAAAGAATATTTAAAACTAATGATTTTTTTTTGTTGATATTTAATTCAAGAATCAAATAAAAAATATCTTTTATTTTTTACATAGTATTTATAAATATTCATAATTGAAAAAAAGAAAAATAATAGAAAAATATGTTTTAAAAAATGTAACAGATTGTTTGGTAGTTATTATAAGACTGGTTAACGGTTATTTTATATAGATTCTGTTATGATCAATATAGATGATCATTTCTATGTATTCCATATAAATATATCGAAGAAGAAAGTATATTCGTTTGAAAACTGTGGAGTCATAGTATTAAAATGTTAATAGAAGATACATATATTTTACAGTCTGGACTGACTCCATTACATGTGGCCAGTTTTATGGGATGTATGAATATCGTGATATTTCTACTGCAACACGAAGCCAATCCTGACGTGCCAACTGTTAGGGGTGAAACACCTCTACATCTGGCAGCTAGAGCTAATCAAACAGACATTATTCGAATTTTATTACGAAACGGAGCCAAAGTTGATGCTCGCGCAAGGGTAAGTAAATATAAAATTGTTTAAAAACAATTATTTCTGGTACGATCAGATTTCGTTAATATAATTTAACGAAAATCACACATAAAATGATACATATAAATGATCATTGTGTACTCATTGTTATTACGTATTTCGCACACTCCATTAACCAGTCTCATTTCGTTTTTTATGTTGATATTATTATTATTTTTGTAATAGATGCACATTTTATTGTTAATTTATTATAATAATTATTAATAGTACATATTATTATTAATATATTTATATTTATACATATGATATGGCAATTGTCTTGATTCATTTTAGGAACAACAAACACCCCTTCATATTGCATCACGATTAGGAAATATTGATATTGTTATGTTACTTCTGCAACATGGTGCAGCAGTTGATACTACCACAAAAGATATGTACACAGCATTACATATTGCAGCAAAAGAAGGGCAGGAGGAGGTAATGTACAAAGAAATTTCAAAGATAGCGGATTACATCAGCACGCAAAGTAGATTATATTTATTTTGGACAAGATATCGTGAATACCTTATATAGTTTCTGTAATTATTAGAAAATTTCTTATTTTCTGTTGTTACATATTTCCTTCCTTATCATTTATATTTTATTTCATATTCTGTTAATTAAGTTTTGTTTATATTTGTTATATTTTATGTTAAGTTATTTATCTGTAATGAATTTTAATAAAATTTTTCACCATATTAATTATTTTTTTGTTGCCTTTTTCTAGCTATCTCTTATATTATATCATTATTAACATCTTAGAAATTAATAACCTCATTTCTTTATTTCGCATTTATTATTATATGCCATTTAGAAGTAACTGTAAATTTTAATTTAAGGTAAGATATTAAAAAATCTTTTATCTATTTTAAAATATTGAATAGATTTGTAATAATAATATATAATAGTATTTATTAATTATTTCATATACTTAGAATTCGATTAAATTAGGAATTTTAATTTTTTTTTAATATTATAATAATTTTAATAATAAAATTTTATTTAAAAAAGAACAAAATATATTTTTGGCATTATATTATGAATAATATTTCTATATGTTTATGAGCATGTTATGAGCATATTTTTTTAAATGTAATTTTAATTTTTTATAATTTTTTTTTATAATTTTTCTTTTTTTTTAAATATAATTTGAAATACAAAATTATGTGATATACTATTCCTTTGAAACAATACAATCAATTCTTGTAAATCAATTTGTATTAATTACGAATCCAGATGATTCCACTTAAATACTTCATTCTATATATGTCCGAATGATCTAGAATCGCGCGAAATTTAAAATTTAAAGTAAAGATAAGAAAAGTTAAATTAATCGTTTTATATGTTTTAAATTTCTTTTTAATCATTTAAAATTTTTTTATATTATGCATCATATATATTTTTTTTATTAGCTTAAAGAAATTAATTATAGTTTCACTTGAGTTCATATTTTCATATACAGGTGGCAACTATTCTTGTGGAAAACAATGCTTCTCTTAAGGCTACAACTAAAAATGGTTTTACTCCTTTACATATCGCAGCTAAATATGGCAATATGAGCGTCGCAAATATACTTTTGCAAAGAGATAGTAAACTTGATGCACAAGGAAAGGTATGTATCAATTATATATTTTTCAAATTTTTTGATATTATTTTATATTATACTTATATCAGAATTATTTACAATTTAATTCAATTAATTTAATTTTAATAACACTTCATTTATTATTTTTTTTAAAAATAATAATAATTTTTGTTCATTAATGTATTAAAAATGTAAAATTTCAGAATGATATTTCTCCTTTACATTTGGCTTGCCATTATGATCATCCAAATGTTGCAAATCTTTTGTTAGAAAAAGGAGCATCCCCTCACTTAGCTTCTCAAAATGGACATACTCCTCTACATATTGCTGCACGTAAAAATCAGGTAATATCATATTATATCCGAATAAATAATAACAAAAGCTAAATTATTTTATTTGAATGTATGATTTACCATTATTCTTGTAAGAAATATAAATTAATATAAAAAATTCAAGAATTCAAGAATTCACAAAAGTAACGAATTTAATCTTTAATAATCAATCTTACAATTGAGTAATTGAAAATTTAATTGAAAATTTTTTAGATGGATATTGCTTCTACTCTCTTAGAGAACGGAGCAAACGCGAATGCTGAATCCAAAGCAGGATTTACACCATTGCATTTAAGCGCACAAAAAGGACATTATGACATGACGAATCTGTTAATCGAGCATGGAGCTGATCCAAATCATAAATCAAAGGTATGTAAAGTCATTATAATTATATTTTTTGATTAAAAAAAATAATCTCTTGAGAAATTAATATTTATTAAACGATTTTTTTGTCTAGAATGGTCTCACCGCACTGCACTTGTGTGCTCAAGAAGATTTTATCAAAGTGGCTTCTATACTTGTGAAAAATGGTGCAAACGTTGAAAGCGAAACCGAAACTGGTTATCGACCAATACATGTCGCGGCACATTTCGGGAATCTTTCGATGATTCGATTTCTTTTAAAACACAATGCAACTATCGACGTAAAAACTAATCAAAATTACACTCCGTTACATCAAGCTGCTCAACAAGGCCATGCACATATTGTTAGTGCATTATTAGAAGGAAATGCTTCGCATAAAGCTCGAACGAATGTAAGTACTATTATTTTTTTCTATTTATTATAGATTATGCATAGAAATCTCTCTCTTTGAAAAATTGTATGACTCTCTTGTGATATTTCTTTTATAATATAAAATATCGATTTATATGACCTATTTCTTTCAGGATGGACTGACTGCATTAAATATAGCTCAAAAATTAGGATATATATCTGTAATGGAGGTATTGAAGGGATTATCTTATGATACCTTGGCGCCTGATAATAAAAATTGGGACGAGAAGTACAAAGTTATCGCACCTGAAAGTTTGCAAGAAACTAGTTTTATGTCTGATTCTGACGATGAAGGAGGTATGATTCTTTTACATAATCAGACAATGAACATGATTATTATGATTAATTAAGTTTATAAGAAAGTCAAGAATTATGTAAATAATTTTATGAATATGAATAGAATATGATTTTTCACAAACACGTATATAAACATTCACTGTTAAATAAAAAAAAATGTACATGAAACAAAACTGAACCGCGATATTCGTATACAGGTTCAGATGCATTGATCAGCGAGCAGCCGTATCGATACCTTACAGCAGATTTGATGAAAAGTTTAAGAGATGATTCATTGCCTATTGATGTTACACGGGATGATCCAATACATAGACAAGGTAAAATATTTATTCCTTACTTTAGAAATGTTACGATAACGTTTTACGTAATGTGTGGCACTGTTCTCGACCAGTTACAAAAGAAGAAAAACAGGATTTCACTCAAAGCAATAATTATTGTCTAGCAGAAAACTTTGATACTGATGGATTTAATTTGGGGTATGTAAATATTAATATTAAATTTATATAAATTGTATGGTAAATAAATTATATCTGATATAATAAATCAATTTTGAAATAAATTATATCTTTAAAAAAAATATTACTTAATAATATGTAAAGTATTTATAGCGTAAAATTTTATATGGGAATTTTATATTAATTGAAATTAAATATTTTCATTTTTAGCCGACTTCATTTCAGATCGTAAGTAATTTTTATTCCTATGATAGATAAGACACGATTGATATATTAACTTTGATTAAATATCCAATTTTAATTTTATTTGATACCACATAATCGAAATAAATTGTGAGCATACATGATTTTAATTAAATTCTACTATATAAAATTGCAATTTTCGAAGTTTTAACAAATTTTTATTATCGCTTTAAAATTTTTTAAATCATCACTCTTTTGTTAACGTAACTTTTAAAAATTAAATTAATATTTCATTATGTTCCAACTGTATTATAAACTAGTTTAAATTCTTACAATATTACATTCACTGAAATTATGATTATCATTTCAAAATGAGCAATTTCATATGGTAGCAATTATATTTACGCCGTAAGATTTGTGTAAAAAGATAATTTCAATTTTTAGATTTTTAGTAAGTTTCTTGGTGGACGCACGTGGAGGTGCTATGAAAGGATGCAGACACAGCGGTGTACGTATCATTGTGCCACCACGTAGAGCAACAATGCCGATTCGTGTTACGTGTAGATTGATAAAACCTAATAAAGTTGCAAATCCTCCTCCTTTAATGGAGGGAGAGGCTTTAGCAACTCGTATCATAGAAATGGGACCAATTGGTGCTACGTTTCTAGGGTAAATATCATTCTGCAAATCATTTTTGATTTTTTATTATTCTGCAAACAATATATATTTATATATATTTCATTTTAGCCCAGTTTTAATCGATATACCACATTTCGCGTCTATTCGAGGCAAGGAGAGAGAAATCATTATTCTTAGAAGTGATAATGGTGAAACGTGGAAAGAACACGATAATTCTGCTGATAATGATACCACTCTATTAAATACTCCATATGGTATTTTTAAAAATTTAAAAATAGTTTTATCAACATGTTTACACATATATAGTTTAACGTATCTATTTATATCTATTTATTATAGATCCTCAAATGAGCGCTACTCATTCTGGCAGAATTACCCGTATAATAACAACCGATTTTCCTCAATACTTTGCTATTATCACGAGAATTAAACAGGAAGTTCACGTGATTGGTGCCGAAGGTGGAATTTTAACATCAAGTGTTGCTAACGACGTCCAAGCAGTCTTTCCACCAGGAGCATTAACAAAGAAGATTAAAGTTGGATTACAAGTAATTTAAATTGCAATATTTCGCATCAGGAAATTTTTATGTTGGGTGAATATAATCGATAGCCGTTCCTATTTCTAACTTTTATAGGCTCACGTCATTCCGGCAGAGCTTACAGCAAAGTTACTAGGAAATTGCGTAGCTGTTTCACCTGTAATAACGATCGAGCCGAGAAGACGAAAGTTTCATAAACCAATCACCCTTACGATACCTGTACCACAAGCAGCGAATAAAGGGATGATTAATCAATATGGTGGTGAAACACCAACATTACGACTTTTATGTAGTATTGCAGGTAAATTAATAATAATTATATTATATTAATTATATATTCTATATAATAATAAATAAAAATATCTCATATAATTCTTTTTATTATTTTTCATTTTTCAAATTTAGGTGGAACCAGTGAGTCACAATGGGAAGATGTTACTGGGTCGACACCATTAACTTTTATGAACGATACAGTGTCCTTTACCACAACTGTATCCGCTCGATTTTGGTTAATGGATTGCCGAAATATAGGCGCAGTTCCAAAAATGGCAACCGAATTATATGAAGAATCGTTATTTGTGCCATATATTACAAAGTATGCATACCAATTTTCAATTAAATTATATATAATCCTTTCTTATTTATAATAAATATTAATAATATATAAATATTAATAATATATAAATATTCATAATAAATATTAATTTTTTTTTTTTTTTGATATAGTTTTATAATATATTCGAAACGAATGGATGTGCTTGAAGCAACATTAAGAGTGTTATGCATGACCGATGGAAAAGAAGGAATGCACACTTTGGAAAGGCAAGAGGAATTTGTCGAAATTGTAAAAAGCCGCGATGTCGAAGTAAATATTGTTCATTATGTAATTTTAATTTTATTTTAATTCCATCCAGATATTTTTATGATTAACTTTCGTTACAGGCACTCGATGGGAAAGATCTTTATATTGAATTCAGTGGAAATTTAGTACCTGTGACGAAATCGGGAGTACAATTGAAATTTACCTTTAAAGCTTTTCGTCAAAATCGTTTATCTTTTCACGTAAAAGTGAAAGATCCGTTGTTGGATCCGGTTGCTAGGATGCTGTTTATGCGAGAACCGAAAGTAGCGAAAGGAGAACCGCCTCAACAACCAATTTGCGTGTTGAATATTGTTCTTCCAGAAATTATAACTAAAGTTGAAGTACAAAAGAAATTGAAAGGTAAATTTTTTTCTGTAATATATCAATATTATATATATATATACAAAGCTGGGAAAATTAATGTTTAATTACAAAATATAACGTTTTGTTCTTCCTTTCGTTGCAGATTATGAAGATTCGAATATTATTAGTCAAAAATTGGATTCTTATGAATCGAAATACAAGATGGAGCAAAAAGAGAAAGGCGACGAACCTAAGGATATTTCGCCTTCCGAAAAGAAATTTATTACCGACACCCTGCAAAAGGAACGAACAGGTATGATATATCCATGTTTCTTCACTTCATATTAGATTAATGATAACGTTAGAGCAATGAAGAAAATTTATGTAAAAATTATACAAATCGCAGTGAAATTTATTTAAAGGAAACATTAATCAATCTAATTGAATTCAAATTCAAATGCAAGGTGCAAAAAAGGAAATTTTATATGTTCCATTATAATAAGAAATTATTTATTATAATACATGAATTGCTTTAACGATTATGAAATTTAGATATATATATATATACATGTATTCTTATTAAACAAATGACTTCATTATAAAACTAATTAATAGTGATAATCGATATTTATAAACTTTAGGTAAAATTTGGTATTAAAATATTAAAGAAAACATTGTTTTGAAAACAATTTCGTTTCGTGCAGTAGAAAAATTTCTACTGTAATTCTATTTTCGTTTAAGAGGGCACGTTAATCTACTTATGCCTCGAAAGTCGAGTGAGGCTTCTGTAATTTAATTACGTATAACAGTATCAACAAACGTTCGATAGCTATGACGAATTCATTTAGTTTGTTCTGAACCATTGGAACTACCACTACTTTTAAAACCTATCTTCTTCTTTCGAGTATCATTCTACCACAATTTTCTTATAACGTGAGTTTATTTTATTTAAATCGAGTTGAGATATTGGTTACACTTTTTACGTTTGCTTTGTTTGTCCATAACACACCAGTTATAACATTGTTATTACATTTTCGTTCGTTTTAAACATTAATTTCCATTTCTTTCTTATTATTTTCAGTTTCAGGTTTTTTTAAGTTCTTTAGTAATTTGCACTTAAGATCTGCGCGCTAAATCTTAAAAAAAAAAAAAAAGCCAAGAAAGAAACCTATTTCCAAGAGACATTTACGTACACATGGAAGATTCAAGTGAGAAACAAGAAGAGAAAGTGGAAATGGAAGATAATTGTACCTTGGAATCACGGAACGAGAATGGACTATCCGTAGAAAAGAGCGTGATCGATACAGAGTCTTCGAATCGAATTAACGAGCAACCAGAGGTTGATCAAAATGAGAAAAATGTTGCAGATCCGCAGATCATTGACGAAAATTTAAACTCGTCCAAATCGAAAGAGACTGGGACGAAAGCAAAGCGTAAAGTAAGATCGACGCGTAGAAAATTGAACGCTATGATTAATAACTCGTCGTTACATTTCTCTGACACCGATTCAGAGGGAGAGTTAACTACGATTAATTCGCAAATCAAACCTTTGAATAACATAGAACAAAACCCGATTATTTCCGTGACATTTGATGTCATAGAAAATGAAAGCTCGAATTATTTATCACTGGATGATAAAGATTTCGTTAAGCGTAATAATTTCGTTGAGAATATGACAGACGTGGACGAAATTTATCCAAGCGAGCTAGAGAACGAAGAGAATGAGAATCAAGATAATCTTAAGATTGTCGATACTCCTTTCCAAACAGAAACGGATCTTGAGGACCTCGAAGGCGAAGACGAAGTGCAATCACCTATCTATGTGAAACCAAGGTCTGATATATTTTGCGATTATAGCGGGGAAACGATCACGACTAAGGAAGGTGAAGGACCATTCTCCGTGGAAGTGCGAAATAAAATATATGAAGATAGTCCACAGAATGAGACTTGTGGCGCCACGCCAGACATTGTGGTTATGTCGAATACTGATGAAGAAGACATGGTTGTATCCGGGGACGAGGAGGAGCAAGAAACTTGTTGCAGTCAAAAAGAATTATTCGAAGATTTAGACGTTCTTGTTGCGTCTCAAGTTATTATGAAAAATATCAATAAAATGGAGAACTTGTTAACTGTAAAAGAAATCAGTGATGACGGAACTAGCGATTGTCATACCGATGTAGAAGAAGTTGAGTAAATTATTACGATTGAGTAAATCATAAATTGAAAATCATGTGGACGGTAAGAACACGAATTTAAAGAGTCCGCTTTTTAACAGATTATTTCATGTTACTCGAATATTGTAAGAATTTGATCTCTATTAGATCTAATTTATTCTAATTAAGTACTGAAGACGATGCAAATGCATCGAATATTATCTTGTATGTTAATCGATATTTATTATAATATACATATGTTATTCAATTATAGAGGATATGAAATGAATTTCATATTACTCGATGTATTATGTTGTTATACATAATATCTATGAAGAGAATATTCTATGAATACCGAAGAATTGCCTATTTTATATTCGATATCAAACTGAGAATATTGATAATTTTAAAAAAATAGAAAAATATATATGCATATATATGTTAAACTTTCTCTTATATATTTGTAGGATTCTAAAGTGAATTAACAATGATGTCTTATCCTGCATTTATGTAATTTTAAATACAAAAAATGTTTGTGCTGCAATTATAGAAATATATATTTTTCATTATAATTTGGATTATTTTATGACAATTTACTATTTTACTTTAAGACAAAAATAAAATTTTAAATTTTTTCTGTAATTTCTCGTAAATGTTGATTAACAGGTATGTTAAAATTTTCTTTTTTATATGATAAAAAAGAACTCAATTAAACCATAATAAATCGTTTTTGTATTTGTACTGATATTAATATTTTTATTTTGTACTGATATTAATATTTTTTTGCGATTGTTTCCTATTTGAAAACAATATTAATTGATTGCAATTACGTACATAATAAACATATATTTATATGTATAATCAATTAGATTCAAAAGTAAGAAAGAAAGATGAGTTTCCTATTTTAATATTTTTAAAAATTAATTTAATCAAATAAAAATATTTCTTCAATATATTCATATATTATTTTTGACAAAATTATTTAAAAAACTTAAAATATTTTTGTAATTTTATATATACATTTAATCAATCATCAAATATTAAAGCATTAAATAGTATTTATATATATGTATATTTTTTATTTTAGCCAAATTATTTTGATCTTTATCGTATTCCTAAAATTAATTTTCTATGGAAACCTTTTCTTTCCTTTTTGCACCATGCTTTGAGTACAATTTTTACTATTTTTATTTGGATTTTAACATAAGATTTGAGATTAACTTGAAAAAATTAACAAGAGAAATTGTTAAAAATAAATTATGTATACACATGTCGCAAAAATTAACCGACTAAAATATTTTTGCTTTAATGTTATCATTTAGTATTAACGCAATATTCTGTACTTATACTTGCAGACAAAACTGCCGTCCTCAACATTATCATAGACAACCGTATGGGATATTAATTTTAAGTCTCGAAGGATACTAATTATATCTATAGATATTAAAAAAAAAAAAAAACAAAAACACAAAAAAAAGAAAGAAAGAAAAAAAGAGCAATTAAAATTTATAAAAGAATTTAGAGTTATATGTATTATATTATATATATATATATATCTATATATTTCTGTGTGCATGTTAAAATTTTAAAGAGAATTAACAATGCCTCGATAACCCGAGAGTTATTTTTGAAATTGTATTTATTCTTCTGAAAAAAGAATATTATTGTTATTATGTACAGTAACAAAAAGTTTACGACAGTGTTGTAACTCTATTAACATTTAAAGAAAATGAAATAAAATAAAAGAAAGAAAAAAAAAAAAAAAGAAAAAAAAAATCGTGTTTACGAGTTCGCACGCTTGTGAAAGTTTAATCGCATAATCCTTAATAAGAGTTAATATTAACGTGAGATTGTAAATATACGCGAGAGAAAAATGTATTTCATTCATTACAATGTACCGTTATCTAATAAAAAGTAATGTGAGAATAATTCTTGGTTGTTCTAGATGCTGTTACTATCCACGAATTCCTTGCGCAAAAAGCGGCTTCTCCCCTAGAATCTGTAGATGCTAGTTATCCCAGTAAAGTAGTCGAGCAAGAGCAAGATTTGTCGCCAAGTGTCGAGAGACAAACCTATTCAGAGAAGAGGAAATTCTGGGAGGATATATCAAGGAAACGGGAAAGTTATCAGCGATCGGAATCGGAGGTGTCGAGAACCTCGCAGTTGACTATAAACGAGAGCGACAGCGAGTATATACAGAATGTAATCACCGAGGACACGGCAGACATTGGTCAGCAGCAGATCGACAAGTCTGAAACGTTAGAAGATTTGAACGTGCCCGATATATCCGAGTGTTCAGTGGCGGAGAAAGCGCAATACTTCGAGGAACAAATACAAAAAGAGACGACGAAACTTCCGCCCAAGTTGCATCAACAGGACTCGTTGAAATCCGAGAAGGAGAAGGTAACGAAGATTAAGATAAGCGAGAAGGAGAAGGTGGATAAGGATGAGAAGTATGTGACCGAATTGAAGCAGAAAAAGGTGGAGGAGAAGGGGATGGAGATTGTTACGTTGCAAAAGGAAGAGCAGAAAGAAGGCGAGAAAAAGGAGAGAAGATTGTCTGATGAGGATGAAAAGGAAAAGGATGAAAGTAAATACGTGGAAGTAAGCGAGGTAACATCTATGGTGTCTGTGTCTGAAAAGGAATTGGGAAAAGAAAAGGAAGATTATGTGAAGCTTGATGAGATCGTAACCGAAGTATCTGTAAAACCTGAAAAATTAGAGAAAGATATTGAAAGGTTAGAGTCTATGCCCGTTGTAACATCCGTGGAGAAAGTTGAGAAAATTACGATAGAAGAAAAAATGGTGGAACCATCGATGATTGTCGAAGAAAAATCGGTTGATGAGATTAAACGAGTGGATGAAGTAGAGAAAATGAAAATTGTGGAGGAAACTCCCGTACCGATAAAAGATAAATTAGCCGAATTAAAAGTTGAAGATGTTGTGGAGAAAGAACGTAAAACAATTGTTATCACTGAAGTACCTGCACAAGATATCGTAGAAGATGTAAAAATAAGAAGAGAAGAAGTACAAGAGTCAATTACACAAGTAAGTATAAAAGAGATGGAAGAAGAGAAACCAAAGGATGTTATAAAATCTGTAGAAGTAAGCGAGCAAAAAGAAAGATTAAAAGAAGAAATAGAAGAAAAAGTGAAACTAATATCGGAAGTAAAAACGAAAGAAAAAGTTATAGAGGAGAGTGCAGAAGACAAGAAAGTGGAAGTGGAAAAATCTATTCCTGAAGCGAGTGTAGAACGAGAAACGATAGAAGAAACTATAAAAGAAAAAGAAAAGGACGTCGAAGTTACGAAAATAGTTATTCATGAAGAAATTATAAAGAAACACGTAGAACCAGAAGTGCAAGAATTTATTGCAGAAATTGGTCCAGAAGAAAAAATCGTAAGGGAAAAGGAAAGTATAGAGCAAAAAGAAGAAGCAGAAAAGATTGTTACAGAGATAACTACACAACAAGAAACAGTGGAAGAAAGAATTGAAGAAAAAGAGAAAGAACCAGAAAAAATAGATACGGAAATATTTTTACGAGAAAGTATTAAGGAAGATCTAGAGCAGAAAGAAAAAGAAGAAAAAGAAATTGTAAAGCAAAAAGAGGAAAAGAAAGAGGAATACGTAGAAGAAGTTACTACAGATATAAGCGATGAACTAGATAAAGAAATAGATACCGAGAAAAAGCAAGAAGAGATATTAGAATCCATTGTAGAAAAAAAAATGGAAGATACGAAAGATGAAGAATTAAAAATGGAACCTGCGAAGAAAATAGAAAAGGAGGTGGAAGAAATTATCACAGAAAGGAAATTACAACGAGAGATAATCGCAGAAGCGGAAGCGAAACGAGAGAAAGTGCAAGATGAAGTTGCGGAAAAAGTTGTGGAAAAAGAAGAAAAGGAAGAAAAGGAAGAGCAAGAAGTTGTTACAGATTTAACCGTCCGAGAAAGAACATTAACGCCAGAGACAAAAAGAGAGGAGATCATTAGAGAAAAAATGGGTGGAAGACGTATCATAACGGAGGAAACTACTATTATCTATAAGGTACAGAAAGATGGTACTCTGGTACAAGAACAAGTGTTGAAATCCGTTCAAGTGGAAGGGGGAAGCGATGCTTTAGGCGGATTAACCCAAATGCCTGAAAGTAAAATCGAGACTAAGGTAATTCACGAGATAGAATCGATTGGCGATATTAAACCTGAGATCACTTTTTCAACGGATATTAAACAGGAGATGCAAAAATTTATGGAGGAAGAAAGAAAACCGGAAGTCGAAGTTAAGGAGGAAATAAGACTGGTCGAAAAAGAAAAATTGGAGAAAGTATTTCCTGAATCGATTATAAAGGAAGATAAAGAAGTTAAGGGGAAAAAAGAAGGAGAGGAAGAAGGAGAAGGAGAGTTAAAGAAAGGAGAGAAAGAAAAAATTTCACTGCACAAAGAAATAGTAACTGAAGTTGAAACGAAACAAGTTAAGAAGGAATTCGAGTCGCGTATTCCTATTTCAACAGCAAAGATGGACAAAGATAAAATTCAAAAAGAAACGAAGCTTAAAGCTACGATAGAAGAGAAACGTGTTCCAAGTAAACTCGAAGTGGATAAAGAATTAATCATAGAAAAGGAAGATATTTCGCCAACGACCAGAAAGAAAGAATTCGAATCTCGAATACCGAAGCGTGTCGTGGATGTTAAACCAACGTCTGATAAAGCTGGAAAGAAGGATACGCACGTAAGAAAAGAAAGCGAATCGTACACGATAACGGAGAAGAAATCGAGCGAAGAAATAACTTCAAAATTGGAGGAACATTTAACGACGAAAAGTGAAACGCAAACATTTTCGAAAACTTTCACCGATCCTCAGCAAGCTTTCAAAATGTTCGAGGATATGGATAGCTTAGGGAAAACTAGTGAATTAGGGAAAACAGTGACGTCCAAGATCGATCATAAAACGTCGACAATGCTGGAGAAGAAAGAAGTTGTATCCTCGGAGATTTCCACTGGCAAGGACAAGGTTATCACGCACGAGGAGAAGGAACGGGTGGAGAAGAAGAAATCGTTGGAATCTCAATTGAAGAAAGAGTCGCCGACCGAAACGTTGGAAGAGAAAAGCACTAAGCGCGAGGAATTGGACAAAACAGCGATTCAAAAATTGTCGATGAACTTGACGGACACTCAAAACATAATAGACGCGGCTGCGTCCGAATCGAGGGCTGAAACGAAAAAAGAGGAGATATTTAAAAAGTTATCGGACGAGGAGGGTGTCACGACTCAAGAGGCAGGTAGCAGTGTATCGAGAGAGAGCGACGCGGACGTAGCTATTCGAATAAAGAAAGAGATTCCTAGGAAAAGCGGGTACGAGGAGGATGTGAAAGTGGTGGAGGGAAAAGCGACGGAAAGGATATCGAGGCCAGTTGCGGATACGGATCAAATCGAGACACTCGCTCAAGGGGAATCGCACAAAGAGACGAAAGAAAGTTTCAACGTTGTCCAATTCGTGCCGAGCGAGAAGAAGAGGATGAAGGAGAAGGAGAAGGAAGAGGAGAAGGAATCGTCGAAAGAAGAGAAGGAGGAAGTGGCGCGACCGAGTGTAAGTTTGGAGGAGCAGCAACGGCAAAAGTTCAAAGAGATCGAGGCGCGTACCATAGCGGAAACTCTGATTCAATCGATCGAGAGCGAGATCGAAGCGAAATCAGCGGCGGATTTGAAAGCGGAGTTACTCAGCAAAGGATATTTGGAACAAATAATAAGCGAAAGCGTGGAAACGGACCACGAGAAATTGGCGGATGATTTGACGCGCAAATTCGAAAGTATCATGAAGAGGACGGCGCAGGAGAAGGGAGGGCGCGTGGAATCGCCGCCGAGGTTTAGATCGTCGATACAGGAGGAATCGTTGGAGAAAAGTTCGACCAGGGACAGTATAAGCGAGGATATAACCAGGGACGAGGAATCGTCGCCCCACGAGAAAGAAGAAAGTTTCCCCCTTTCATCGTCCCAGGCTAAACTCCAAGACAGAGATATTACCATGAGCCCCAGTAGCATATCCGAACAGATAGATTTCGAAGAAACGATCGACGTGGATACGAACGAGTTGGAGAGCGTGTCGAAACCAACGACAAGCCCTCAATACGAGAAACAACGATCGAGCAGCCAGGTGAGTTTCCCTCCTGATAAGATGGTGTCCGAGATTTCAGGCGCCAGAGTTTTGGAAATACTGGAACCAGGTATGGACAGTCAATCCAGAGAAGATTCGGTGGACGTACCCTCGTTAGAGATGGACGAGCATAAAATATCGGAACAGACTAGCAGAGGAATACCATCGTTGCGCGAGAGCGCGGAAATGGATTCGTTCGAGAGGTTGGCTCAAGAACGAGATATCACGATCAGCCCTAGCACCGTATCCGAGGATACGAATATAGATTATTCTTTGGTGCAAGAGTCGTCTCATCCTATTGGAGGATCCCAAAGGGAATTGCCTATGATAAGCACGAAAAGAGCGGACAGTTTCGAAATCGAAAGTCCTCCGCTCGTCTCGCCGAAACCGAAGGTTCGTGGCCTCGAGATCATTAAACCTGTCGATTGGATGATCGGTGACGAGAAGATCGAAATATCGGAGACGTTGCAACCGTCTCAGATCTTCAACCAAGAATTGGAGGCGTACGAAACGATGATCAAGAAGAAGGAACGATTGTCCTCGTTGGACGGATCGACGGATCATGAACAGGAATCCGGCACTAAATCGTCGGAGGACATCAGTGTGATAGAATCGACGAGAGAGGCAGCGGTTGCGGATGACGATCGTAAACCTACGAAATTCACCGTGATTCCCGTCAGCGAGCAAGATTTTGAAAACGAATTGGTGGAGAATAAATTGGACGTTAGTTGTCAGGAATTGGTCGACACGTTGCAGCGCGAATACGATGCAAAAACGCCTATCGAGGAATACGTGGAAAGTACTCAACAACAAGTTGTCGCGTCTACCGATGAAAAGGTGGAATTGGAAAAAGAAGAAGTTTTGCAAGTGGAAAAAGAAGTTGTGGAAGAAGAACCTAGCGATCAAATTACGATCGAAGAGCAAAGGGTAGAAAAGAAAGAAGAGGTGAAAGAACAGATAAAAGAAGAAGTGAAAGAAGAGATGAAAGAACAGGTAAAAGAAAAGGTAAAAGAAGAGATGAAAGAAGAGGTAAAAGAACAGGTGAAAGAACAGGTAAAAGAACAGGTGAAAGAAGAGGTGAAAGAAGAGGTAAAAGAAGAAGTGAAAAAAGAGGTGAAAGAAGAGGTGAAAGAAGAAATGAAAAAAGAGGTGAAAGAAGAGGTGAAAGAAGAGGTGAAAGAAGAGGTGAAAGAAGAGGTGAAAAAAGAGGTGAAAGAAGAGGTAAAAGAACAAGTGAAAGAACAGGTAAAAGAACAGGTAAAAGAAGAGGTGAAAGAAGAGGTGAAAGAAGAGGTAAAAGAACAAGTGAAAGAACAGGTAAAAGAAGAGGTGAAAGAAGAGGTGAAAGAAGAGGTAAAAGAAGAAGTGAAAAAAGAGATGAAAGAAGAGGTGAAAGAAGAGGTGAAAGAAGAAGTGAAAAAAGAGGTGAAAAAAGAGATAAAAGAAGAGGTGAAAGAAGAGGTGAAAGAAGAAGTGAAAAAAGAGGTGAAAGAAGAGGTGAAAGAAGAGGTGAAAGAAGAGGTGAAAGAAGAGGAGCCGATGAAGAAGGAAGGCGAAAAGATAAAGGAGGAGGAAAAAGCGAAAGAAAAAGAAGAAAAAGAAAAGGAAGAGGAGAAAGCGAAAGACGATGTGTTGGCTAAACCTTTGAAAAGCGAGGAAAGTAAACAGGAGAGAGTCGCGGCAAAGCCGGAAATCGAACTGAAATTAGAGAAAACAACTGACGAGTTGAAGGAATGGACGGAAGCTTATTTGTCGAAGATGAAACCGTTGAGCGAAGATTACAAAAGGCATATGGAGAAAGCTACGGAGAAGCACGACAAGCCTGGAAGATCGACGACAGTTCCTTCCGACACTTGTGCCTTGAAAATAAAAAAAGATGATCTCTCTAGTGTTGATTTAAGTGCACGATACGCTATAACCGTTCTAGATCAGGTAGTTAAAAAAGAGATAGCCGAGGTGAAGGAGTCTTTAGAGGCGGCTAAGCAAGACCTGATAGAGGAATTAAGCGAAAATAGTGAAACTGTGATCCAAATAAAAGATTCCCCCTCAGAGTTCCGGTTTAAATTACAACCCGAATCCATTCCCAACGATTTACCATTTTTATACACACCAGCGTATCCTGCTGCTGAGCAAACCACCCACGAGTCGGATACCGAAGCGATAAAGAGGGAAGAATCCCCCGCTGATAAATCGCAATCGAAATTCGAAACGAAGGATACCGATCGAGGCGAAACGGAGACGATGGATGATGGATCCGGTGGTATCGAGGAACCGATACGTCAAACGCAAAAGGATACACCTGTGATTAAAACCGATAAGTCTGACGTAGAGACTGCTGTAATAACCGTCCACGAAGATACGAAAGACGAGGAGGAAGCCCGCGAAGAGGAACATCCTAGCCCCGTGCCTGCCAGCATGTCAGGCTCGGACATAGACAATAAAGACGAAAGTTCTTCTTTGGCTTTACCGCGCCCCGTACTTAGAAGACGCCAGAAACCCGGTAGAAGTGCTAAACGCATCACATCCGACAGCGACGCGGATCTCGGTTCTAGTTCCGGCGAGAGTAGTAATTATCAATCGTGCGACTACGAAATCGGTAGCGGTAGCCGACCTAGCTCTTCCGACGTGGAAGCGATGCAATCGTGCGGCGTACCTTCCGCCACTGCCTCGGAATACGAAACTGCGATGATGTCCGTCGAGCACTCCACCTCTTCCAAACCAACCTCGCAGGAGTATCAGACAGCGGCCACGACCATGAGCTCGCGCGAATCGATGAAGTCTTTGACCTCTTTGAGCTCCGGTCATCTCGGCAGCATTGACAGTACCAGCGAGTTGTCCGAGACTTTGGTAGCGTCCGAAGCGGATGCGGACAAAGAGGAGGAGGATGAGGAGGAGGAGGAGGAGGAGGAAGAGGAGGAGCGTTTGGACGGTGGTCTGGACGAGGAGCAGACCGAACAGTCGGACTCGTCCGGTAGCGATATACCGATCGACGAGCCGATGGACGATATCTACAATCGGGCACCTTGTCGTATGAAGCGATCGTCCGAAATGATCTTCCCTCAAGTCCTCGAGGCGGCCGCTCTCGAGGAATCGCCGGCCAAGGACACCAAAGGTGTAGATTTCGCCACGTCCACCTCGACCTCGGCAACGGGAGCTGGACCTGTTCGATCCGTCGATATAATGACGTCGCGAGTTTCCGAGGACGGGGTACAAAGTGTGTGCACTCAGGTGATTTCGACTCGAGGCGTGGAAGCCGAGGCCGAGGCCGAGGTCGAGGACGAGGAGGCGCCATCCAAGGTCGAAAGCCTCCTCGAGACGGGTGAGAAGGACGCGGAGGAAGGGACAACGTTGGACGTGCAAGCGATGGAGTCCGAGCTTTTGGAACAGAGATATGGAAGCGCGACGGGGCAAGCGACGAGCGAAAGCCCGGAAATGTCGATGCAAACGTCGACACCCTCTATAGTGCAACAGGCTTCGATGTCGACGTCTTCGACGTCCGGCGTGTCTATAGACACGGTGGTGGGGAAAGAGAAGTCAACGGATCGTCAATCGCCTGACAGCGATTCGTTCGAGATGGTCGATAAACCGGATATCATCGACGATTTCGTGGTCATAGAGGAAGTTGGCAGAGAGGCTGAGGAATACGATTCCGAAGGGAAAAGTATACGCATCAGTTCTATACCCCAGGTGATCGGCAAACAGTACGATCGGGATCTTGAAAATCTTATAACCGAGAACAAGGAAGATTCGCAAGTGTCGACGAGTCAAGCGTCGAAGAACAACGAATTGTTCGACTTCGAGTCGGAGGAGAGCCCGCCTCAAGTCTCGAACGACGATCAATATTCCCAATCGTACTCGGACGACGAGCAATACGAAGGGGGGAAGAAATGGATAGAGATGCAATTCCACGCGGATCCACGAGTCTACGACATCGAGTACGATCGAGGTCCTTTGGAGGATATAAAGGAAGAGGAGATCACCGACTTCGAGGCTGGCAGCAGTAGATTCGGAAGCTTGGGCAGTCACAAGGAATCGATAGGAAGCGTGGGTAGTATGCGAGGCAGTTTCGGGAGTACGCCCGACTACGACGTCCTGGCCGGTAGGAAATATTTCACCAGGCCATCCGATCACGACAACGTGTCGTTGAGCTCGTTGCAAGAGTTCGAGAACTTGGAGAGCGCTGTCGCGGCTGAGAATTCTAGGAAATTGCAATGCGGCTCCCACGATTCCGTCAATAACGGTAGTCTTCCAAGGAGGTACATGACCAGCCGATCCGGCCACGGCGACGACATCTCGTTATCTTCGTTGAAGGATTTCGAAGGGTTGGAGAGAGCGTGTAGGGAGGCGCATTTAATCGAATTGCGCGCAAGGGAGGAGGAAGACTTGTTAGAACACGAAAGCCCCGAGAACAAGTACAAATTGGAAAGCCTAACGCGAACGAGGATCGACACGAGCACGGCCGGCTCGTTCAACGCGAGCACATCCGGCTCGGACGATTACGAGAAGAGAATAAAAGAGATCGACGAGATAATACGGATAGCCCAGTCGAATGTGGAGAAGTCCGATCGGCAAGACGACACGACGGAGGACATTTCGCAAATCGAAATCACGGACGCTGAGAAAATTGGATCTCAGCCAGGTGTGCAACCTGTTTCGAAACCGGAAGAGGAACTAGAGGAACCGACCCCGTTGCCTCTTCAAAGAGAGAGCAACGTAATGGAGACGAGTACGGATTCCCTCGAGCTGGAGGATAATATGGATAAGAAACATCACCAATTATGCCGAAGTTCCGACTCGTTAGAGATGAAAACCACGCTAGATTTTCCTTCGTTGAGTTCGGACTCGTTGAACAATGTGCGAGACGCAAGGGAGATGCAGTCGGACGTAGCTGAACACGCGAGCAGCGTTAGACGTATTTCTTCGGACTCGTTGGACATGCCTTTGCTCGAACAACAAGATTCCGAAAGACCGAGCAACGAAGATGATCGTTCGGATGGTGTCACGTCGGACAATTCCTTGGAGCACAGATCGGATGCAGGGGAAACCGATAGAAGCGATAGAGCGAGGACAACACCGAGCACCAATACATAGGAATATTTTCGTAGGTACGTATTATTATGTTATGTAATATTGCATGTAATAAAAATTGGCATTTTAAGATTTTAAGAAAAAGAAAGATTGTTACTTTTAATTCGCAATATTCGTCTCGTTCCAGATAGTGGACCATCAAAGTGAATTTGTTACAACGTTGGTTCTTAAAGCTACAACGATGTATTATTGAACCAATTGAAATGCTTTACGTAATACAGCATAATATAATGAAAAATGAAGTACTAAAAGAAATACTTGCGCGTTGTGCATATGCAAGGTATTAAAATGCATTTATCTTTATTTTATGCGACGTTTTATAAGAATATAATTGTTTTATGATGCTTAAGTGAAATAGTTATTATCTTTAAAATATAGGATTGTTATTAAAATGAGGTAGAAACACGAATGACGCTTATTCATTTCGTATTAAAATCTATCAAGAAAAAAAAAACAAAAAAAAAAACAAAAATTGTAATTGCTTTCAATCTACTTGTTTCAATAATTATGAATTATCTTGCTTCGTTGTTCACGATTATTTACAGTAATTAAGTTTATATCGCAAAAATTGTACTTTTTAAATGTTATTCTCGTATGTCCTACTTGTATGATAATACTTATATAAAAAAAAAAAATGTCATGTTTTTGTAAATTTTTCGATTATAACGTGTCTTTGTGACTACGCTTTCTTAAGATGTTGACAGTTATGAACACTTTATATTTGCATACTGATTTTCAAAAAACGTTTACGAGCTCTAATACTCGTTAATCTTAATTGCAAGTGTTCACGAAAGAACAAAAAATATATTAATTAAATAGAAAATTTTATATACAAACCGTAATGTATAAGATCTTAGGGAAAAAAAAAAATATATATATATATATATTATCAAGAGAGTGCATTCTCTGATTAATGTATGATGCATATGTGCAAATGTTATAGACATTTTTTGTATGCGAAGTTTTAACCAATTATGAAATATTGCTTTAATCTATTTGCTGATAATGAATTCGATGTATTTTATCGATCGTAAGAATTTTTAACGTTATGTCAAAATTTTAACGATGTTTTTCATTTATCTGTTTTTCATAATATGTTTTTTTTTTCATCGATGAAAATATAAATCTATATGAACAAAATAAAATATTCATCATTTATTGAAACCCCAATGTTCTTCGCGATAGTTGCTTGGACTACATATTTGATAGAAACTTCAATTATTATAGCAATAACTTTGTCTATATACAATATATTATAAGTTTAATTAATAAATGCAAAAATCATGCGTACAAAACGTTGTAAAATAAAATGAAAAGAACAATGAAGAAATACAAAATACATGCTATACACAAGAAAGTCTTTTTTCGGTAGTTCCTTGTAACCCTTTATTTAAAAAAAAAATCGTATTCTCATTTACTTTTTATATAGGTATACACAATCAACGTAATGTTTTGTTTCATATCATAATACAATAAACATGTTCTTTATAAATATATATGTATATCTTTTTCATACTAAAATTATTTGACAAGTAGAAAAAAACGCGAAGATAAATGAAATTGTAAATAAAATTTTTAAATTAATTCTACGTATATATATATATGTACTACATATATAAATTGTTTATAAATAATATCGAATCTTTGAAATAAATTTATTACAGAAACGAACAAATATACTGAATAGAATAGAGTAGTAGAAGATAATTCAGTAGTATTAGTTTTGTAAAAAATATATTTATTATTTACATACAAATAGATAATCAGTATTTTTTACATACTTTGATAACAAACTAAAGATATATTCGCTTTCAACACTTCTCAGCAGGAGTTTTAAGTATTTTAATTTTTCGTTCTAATTTAATACAACTGAATGAATAATAAGATAATTATAAGACTTACAAGACTTACAAATAATTATAAGATTTATTAAACTTAAAATGTAATTATTGTTATTCATTTTTTAAAGGATTCAATTATTTTTTATTTATTTTGTGATGTTTATTATTTATGAAATATGTATAATAATGATATTGAATAAAATATTATTAATTACATAAATATGAATGTGATATTGAATATGAAAATAATTATATATAAATATTCTCACCATATCTTAAAAAAAATTAGATTAATTTTTTTTTATTAATTTTTTATATTTATAAAGATTTTGTTGCACGAATAAAATATAAAATCCAAAAGCAAAAAGATCCAAAATATATATAATAAATATATATATTTATTGAATTATCTATTAACGTGAAAATTATATAAATTAAGCATCGAATGAATTCTATAATAGCAACATATGCCGATTCATCGAACAATAAACCAATAGTGATAAGAGCAAGAAAATTATTAATAAGCATAAATCCAGATGATACGGTCCATAAATTCTAAAAACGAAGGTTCATTGATTATTTTATATTCAATATTTCAACAATTATATTATTATAAATTTGACAAATATTAATAATTAATATATTTAAAAAATATTTGTGGAAATGAATATTTTAATTACGATATTAAAACGTACAATTAAATAAAAAAATTAAATTCTCACCTGTGTTTCGTCGTATATACGAAAATGATTGTAAAGAACTAGGAAAAAATGTACAATTATGTACAAATTTTGCCATATTGGTATATTTTTATCATATTTAATCCTAGATGTGACCTATTAGAAATTTCATTATTACTATTATTGTTGTTGTTATAAACTTGAAAATAAATATATATAATATATTTTATAATTATGAGATTTATTGATTATAAAAATGATTATAGAAAATAAACTTACATTAATTTTGTATTCATCTAGACCTAAACGAGGAGCACCTGGAAACCAACTAGGACCTTTCCAGACAACAGCTAATTTATTTGTAAGAGTTGGTATCTTTATACTTTTTTTAATTAATTCTATAGTATAAAAGATCTATAAAATTTCAAGATATTTATTAAATAATATATTTTATAAATAGTACATCTTATATAAATAATCAATAATGAAATTATTATGCTAAAAATAAATGATATGTATTACTTAATTATAAATTATTATAAATAATATATCATTATTTCAGTTTATGATTTGTATGATAATTATATAATTATGAAAATAAAAATTGACATATAATGTAAATATTTGATAATATTTAATACAATGTAATTAATTCATAAAAGAGCAAATGCTTATTGAAGCGTATGAATTAGCTTTGTAAATAATCAATCGATAATATATTTGCATTATTAATAATCATATTTATATAACAGAATGAATATAATATGATTATTAGATAAAGATATAGATAGATATAGATAGATATAGATAGATATAGATAGTATAATGATAAAGAATTATTTTCATGATTCTCACCTGTAAATAAAGAGGATTAAAAGATTGAGGACTGACAACTAAACCATAAATTATTTCATCTTTTTCTTTTTCAAACGTTCCAAATAATTTATCCCATACGATAAGGACGCCACCATAATTTTTGTCTAAACAATATAAATTGCAACCTATAAATAATAATAATTTTAATTGATGATATTATTCACAGCTCAATTGAATATATTTATTATTTATTTCTTACCATGATGTACACGATGATGTTTTGGTGTGTTAAATATTAATTCTAATGGTCCGAGATCATCAATGACAGTCGTATGAATCCATAATTGATAAATTAAGTTGAATTGATTATGCGCGATGAAATGAGATGGCGGTATAAATAATGCAAGAGGTAGATATAACATCTGAAAACAAATTGTGTATTCTTAAATAATACTAATAATACTTTTAATATCATATTGTCTCATAATCGAACATTATCGTATGTCTTCTATTACAATTATATATAATTTAAATATATTTTGTAAAGCGATTTTTGTGAAATATAATACAAATATTTCACAAAAATTTTTTTCATAATTTCAACTCAAATTTTAAAAAAGTTTAAAAAATTCTTATAACTCGTTATTTTAAATTATAATTACGTCATTGTTATATCGTAGTTATATCGTTGTGATTTATTAATTGAATGGATAAGTGCCCAGATATGCAGAACATCTATTACACCGGTTTCTGTTTATAGCATGAGACATCATCCGCAGGATACTGTAAATGTAATATGAGCGATACTTACAAAATTACACCAATGTTGCAAAATGGATTGCCGCAAACCAACCGCGAGATTGAATTCTTCGCTGCTATGATGTACTTGATGTTGAGCCCATAAAAAATGTACCTCTGTAAATGGGCGAGAAATACTATAAATTTGTCAAGTAGGGGATCGACAATCACACACACACATGGTTGGATAGGAATTTAACCGTGGTTACTCCGGTGAACCCAATAGTAACAGAAATCCACCCCCACGGCTGTGACACACCAAGTCCATGCTGAGTCCCAAGGAAGATTCCACAAGCGATATTTCTCATGAATTATGATGTATACGTAATATTCAGCGCCGCGGAAAAAAATACTGGAATGTTCGTTAAAAAATCTGATTAAATAACTCGTAATAAAAATGAATATAATAATAATAATAATAATAATAATTTATATTTAAATCATGTTTTCAACTTGGAAAATAATAAAGAGATGTAATATACATTTTTACATTTAAAGTATGATAAGAATAAGTAAAATAAATATATTGACTAAAAATACATATATGTTAAGGTCAATCTTTTCTCTTTTTCTTATCTTTAAATGAAAATTAAAAAAATTTATGATGCGTTTATTAAATAATAAAAATGTTTTAAAATGAACAAATATAGGAAATTTTAATTTTATATCACCATATTTCACTTATCGCATGATAACTATTAAACGGCTAAAAAAATATTCATCGTATACATATGTAAATATAACAGTACGATTTCTCTTATCATCTTCGTAATCCATAAACAGAGATTTTATAACTGTGATTTTTATAATATTATTTATAGAATATTTTTTCTCTTAATTATATCGAGCAAAAAGAATAACAATATAAATAGAATAATAAAACGTTACCTATGCTTACCGGCCAGTTTCTTGAAATAACCAATGAGATAAAGATGTCATTTGATCGTTCAAACGGAACTTCTTTTTCTTTTTAAATATTAATATAATTTGCTCCAGTATAATAAGGATGAAGAATGGTAACCATACCTATATGTACATTTATTTTGATAGATATTTATTTTGATTGATATAATTATTTAATGCTTGATTATGCAATTGGTAATTTAAACAATAATTAAAACAAAAATATTGTTTGTAATAAACAAAATATTGTTTTGTAATTTAACATAGAAAATTAAAAATAATTCATCAATTAAATAATTTTATGGAAATAACAAAATTAAATTTTATTAAATATATTTATTTTAAAATTTAAAAAAAATATTTTATATTTAATATATTGAACATTCTAAGTATATGTTTAAAATATTATTATTTATAAAAAAATAGATATAAATATAATTACCTGCTGATGATAATCAGGAACTTCGTGCGGGAATTCGAAGATAGTTTCATAGGGGTTAATAAAGTACCACAATTTTCCTGCGTTCTTCAATTCGTTGATCAAATCAACGTTCGAGATATTCATTTTATTTATTAATATATTATTATATTACACTGTTCAAAATGATTTAATGAAGAATTTTAACCAAAATAAAGAGACTATAATGAAGCACTATAATACCATCCAATTCTGTTTTAGTCATCGAACTGAGTGCACATATCGTTTATATATGTAAGTTCGAGCTAACCGAGGACACGTGAGTATGCGCGCGCGATGCTCTTTCACGGCCGTATGTGGTAAAGGCGCGACAATGAAGATGCAATGAGATTTTATTTAAATAAGATGATTTTAAGTACGTTGTTATTAAATTGAAGATGAAAAATTAATTTTTATTCATTTATTCCAGAATATGCTTTAACCATATGAACTTCCTGTTAACAGAATATCATTATTTATTTAATATAAATATATTATAAATTTAAAAATAAGAAATATTTCTAAAAAAATTAAAAAATAATAATTCGTATATTTTTCGATGAATTCATTATTTAATTTTCTATCATAAATCATAACATTAATTAATATATAAGAATTATCAATTCATTATTATATTAATTGAATCAGGAATTAATGAAAATTTAAATCAGTCAAGTAAAAATCGTATAATTTTTAAAAACTTCTTTTATATCGATTTAAGGCAAAAAAATTAATTATTATTTACAAATCTCTTTGAAATAATACATATATAATTATTTATTTAATATAAATTGAAGTTGCCTTTATAATTTCTGGAATAATAACATTAAAAAAATTTGTAAGAGTAGGAAATCACATGATACACCACTGTACGTAAACCTTCAGTATGTCAGACTGCATTGGCGGCAGACAGGGTGTTTCATAACGCGCATTAATTATTCGCGCAAGAGTGGATAAACTAATAAATTATATTATTATTATATGCAAAATTATTTTTACATTTTATACATCAAATTAAAAATATTAATCAATAATATACAAAATATTTTTATTGTTTTATTTCATTCTTATCTAGATAAAATTGTTATTTAGTTTTATAGAAGATAAGAAATATATAAAAAGTTTATAGATACTAAAATGTTATTTATTTAATTTCTAAAACTCGATTTTAAAACTGAATTTAAAAATTTTATTTATTTTTATTTTATTTAAATTTTACATTTTATCTTATTTTATTTACTAATTATTTTTTATATATGCCTTTCGTAAAGTAAAATATATAAATTGTTTTTAAACTTACATATATATATTTGAATGAACGAAAAAAACTAAATAAGAAATTAATCTCTTAAAAATAATAAAATATTGTGAATTTGTGAATTTTTCTGATCAATTTATTTATTTAATAAAATTTATTTATTATTAACAAAACTTAAAAAAAAATACTTTGAAATTATTATTCATAAATTAAAAGAGTTATATTTACATATTAAATATATATTACGTAAGAATAACATATATGAAAAGCATTAAAATAGAAAGTTAACATTAATTTCTTATGTAAATAAAGTAATAATTCTGATTTCTTATAAATATTCATAACAATACGAATTTTTTTTTTAAATTAAATAAGCTTTCTGTATTTAATAATACTAATATCTATTATAAAAAATATTATTATCTTCAATCTCATATCTTTTAATATCATTCATACGAAATAATCTATGTAAAATTCTTGTTTATTTAGATAATAAGATAAACAAAAAAGTTCTGTTGTTTTTTTTTTATAAAAATTAGAATTTTATTTCAATCTCGTCTCTATTTTTTATTTTTGAATTATCCATTTTATACATTACATATTATCTAGATTTAAAAAAAAATAATGTAAGAAACGAATATCAAAATAATAAAAAATATAAATAACAAATTAAATCTGAATATCATAGATGACGTATAAGAAATGCTTTACATTATCACTTTTGCACAACACTAATTGTTATATCATAAGAGCTATGTAAATTTAATTTATTTATTCATAATAAATATTAATAAAATATTAAATTATATTATTATATTTTGCAATAACATTCTGTATAATGCATTTCTGAATCGTTCGTATTTTTCAAATTTATTTTCAATTTATTTAAAATTTCATATTTGTAATAATTTAGCCACTATTCGGAAATATGTATAAAGACAATAAAATATTTTTTTGTTTTTTAGTTATTGATCAATTTTGTGCGTTTATTTTTCTTTTAAATTTTTAAAATTTTAATATCCATGAAATTTATTTTATTAAATTTTATCATTATTTAATAATGATATGAAATATATTTTTTTATTTTTTAATATTATGATCGATATTTATAATATTATATATGTGTATATATATTGTATAAATTATGTCAAGTATCTCATGGTCAATCGAAGTAATTGAGATCATGACCCTACTAATATGTATTATCAAACAAGACTACATAATATCGCTTAATTCTTATAGATCCATAATAAATTTTTACTAATTTATTTAAAAGATTCTTTCTTTTTTAATATAATTGTTAAAATAAATTTTTTCCTGAAATAAAATGTTAAAAACTTATAACATATATGATATATATACTTAAGATTTTTGTTAAATCTGAAAGTCTAAATCTTGTAACTACATAAACATGTAATTTATATTTTAATTAGTACAGAATTTTATTGTATTAATAATATTTGTATTAATTTAGTTTTCCATTATTTTTTAATAAATTTTTTAAATATTTGAATTCAAAAAAAATTAAACAAATTTTCAAACTTATCATCACAATGAAATATTATTAATTTTATTAACTTTATATTATTAACTTTATAATTATTTTTAATATGATATTTTTTAATATAATTATAAAATAGGATTACAAATAAATAAATTATTGTAATTATTTTTATTTATTTTTTTGCTTTTATAAAATATTATTTATTATTTACATTGTTTATTCATGTATATAATAAATATATATTATATTTATTAGTTGTATTATTAATTTTGAAAAGATTTCGAAAAGAGGAAAAAAAAAGTGTCTTTAATACTGATTATAGATTTTATACTGATATACTGATAAAGATGATTTCTGTTTTATCAACACTAAATGTTTATGGTTATGCACGTGGAGAACGAGAACATTGTCGAAAACAATCAAAAATTGTAAATATTGAAAGTTAAAAGTAAAAAAAAACTTACAACGTAAATAAATAATATTCTTTCTATTTTTATATAGTACGTATTATATACTTAATAATGAAATAGTACTAAACTATATATAATAAAATATATAATAGAATTTTTATAGGTTATATTTGTTATATGAATATTTCATGAAATTTATTTATAAAAACTTGTATTTAATTTTACTTTTTATTTACAGTTAAATCATGAAAATAAAAAAAGGAAAAACCGTGATGAAAAAAACAAAAAAAGCTGTCATGAAAAAAAAGAAACAATTAAAAGATGTAACAACAGATGAATTTTTTAATCAAAGTTTTGAAGATGAAATAAATACTATTGATAATGATAATCAAGGTAATAATGTATAAAAATGAAGTTAAAATATGTTTTTCTATTTTGATATAATAAATATATATAGTAAGTTATAACAAGGAAAATATAAAAATATATTGAAATATATTGAAAGTCTATGTAAAAAATTTTTAATTTTAATTATTTTAATTAAAATTATTTTAATTAAAATTTAATATATTATGTAATAGATAAAAATGCCCTTGAAGATGATGGAGGAAGTAGTGATAGTGACATGGATCCAGTACAACATAAAAAATCTTTAATGAAATTAAAAGATACAGATCCCGAATTTTATAAATATTTAAAAGAAAATGATAGAAATCTTTTAGAATTTGATATATCAGATGATGGTAATGAAATTGATGATGATGACAAATCTTCATTAAATGAATTCGATATAAAACATATACCTAATGATCATTTAGAGGTATGAAAATAGAAAATAAATAAACTGAGAAAAGAAAAATTTTCTATATATTTTATCTGTTTTAGGTTGCTAGTGATGAGAGTGATTATGAATTAGACGAAGATAATAGCATAAAAGATAAAAGAAAAATTACATTGCAATTATTAAAAAAGTGGCAAGAAGAAATTCAAAAAGACAAGTACTATCTAATTAAATGTTATAGAAATTATTTAATAATTACAGAATCAAAGAATATTCTTATTATTATTGATTTAATATATGTCTTTATATATGATTTTTCAGATCATTGAAAACAATTAAATGTGCAGTAGAAGCTTTTCATGCTGCATTAGAATCAATTGCTGAATCTGCTGATCCAGAATCTTTACAATATAAAGTAGAGGGTGGTGCAAGTTAGTATTTAAATATTTAATTTAGATATCATAAATATAAATAATATAATACATTTTTAATAATACATTTTTATTTCAATAATTAAAATATTTTTTAGTATTTAATGGAGTTGTCCAGTTGTGTATATTGTATTTACCAGATGCATTTAAACGATACTTAAAATTAGATTCAGAAACTCATCATATTCAAGTTCATAAAGTTAAAAGATTTACAAAAATAAAGACTATTCTCAAATTATATTTAACAGATTTAATTAAGGTAAATGTTATTATTACATTTTAATATTGAATATTATTGGCCTTAATCATTAAAATATTTATATATTCATTTGCAGATTTTACAAAATGTAACATCGTCTAATATTCTCACAGTTCTTTTAAAACATTTACATCAAATGTTACTATATACACAATCGTTTTCATCATTAACTAAGCCATTGTTAAAAATTTTATTAAAATTTTGGTCAAGTGGAGAAGAAACCGTTCGTGTTGTTTCTTTTTTAAGTATATTGCGTATTGTAACCAGTAATCGAAAATCAGTTTTAGAGATGTTGTTTAAGGTAAAAATAGAATTTTATTACTATATTAATATAATATGAAAATGATTTTTATATAATTAATATTTTTAATTTAAAATTAAAATGTTGCAGACAATGTATGTAAAATATGTTGAAAATTCTAAATTTGTATCTCTTACGACATTACCCGGAATAAATTTTATGAGACATTCTTTAGTTGAAATATATCTACTTGATAATAATTTAGCATATCATCATGCTTTTTTATATATTAGACAATTAGCTATTCATTTAAGAAATGCTATGACTTTAAAGAAAAAGGTAATATTATCTAAAAATTACATCTATATTTTTGTTAATATTACCTTTTATTATGAAATGAAACTATTTAACATATTATAGGAACATTTTCAAGCAGTATACAATTGGCAGTATATAAATTCATTGCGTTTTTGGTCAGAATTAATATATTTATCAAAAAGTGATTCTATGTTACGTTCACTTTTATATCCTCTTGTACAAGTATGTATTGTCGTTTTTAATATTATAATTTATCTACGTTATAATATTAAATAAATATTTATTTTTTATTATATTTATAGATTATTATAGGAACAATCAAAGTAATACCAACACATCAATATTATCCTTTAAGATTTCATTGCGTACAAATATTAATAGATATTTCTAAGGAAACTGATACATTTATACCTATATTACCATTTCTACTAGAGGTAAGAAAATTAATTAATTATTTTGTAAAGAAATATATAATATAAACAATATACGAAAATAGATTTAATTCTAATATTTAACGAAAATAATTTTATAGATATTAGGTTCTTATGATTTTAATAAAAAACACAAGACAGTATCAATGAAACCAGTTCCCTTTATTTGTATTTTAAGGATGTCAAAGTCTCAATTACAAGAAAATGGTTTTAAAGATAATGTTATTGATAATATATATAAACTTATCTTAGAAAATGCTGCAAAAGATAGTCATACTGTATATTTTCCGGATTTATATATATCATGTATAATACAGGTAAGATAAATATTATTACAAGACATTTTAATACAAATGGTGGTTTATATATATATATATATATTTAATCATTTTTATTTCTAGTTAAAAGCATTTCTGAAGAAATGTCATATAGCAAATTATTGTAGAAAAATGAAACAATTATTAGATAAAATTGAAGAAAATAAAAAATATATTGAGACAGAACGGAGTAAAACTGTAATTGATTTAAAGAATATGACAGAGATAAAGAACTGGGAAAATAAAATAAAAACACAAGGTACCTCATTGTCGAAATTTTATGAATCTTGGATAAAAATCTATCAATCTCAGAAACTTAAATTACTTACAAAAAATGAAGAAGTAGCTGAATATAATTTACCAACTATAAGAAAGTTAAAAAAAGGAAAGTCAAGCAAAGAAAGTACAGAAGAAAGCAGCGAAGAAAGTGATTTTGAAATGAAAATAAAATCTGATAAAGAAAAATCTGATGAAAAAGAAAAAAAAGATAAAAGAAAATCTGAAAAACATTCTAAACCAAAAAGGAAAAAATTAAAAATTAACAATGACCAGATCAATTTATTACCCCAAGAAAATACAGATATCGTGCAAGATATCAATAGTGATGATTGGGATTAAATATAATTTATTTCACATGTATAATGTGTAAATGTATGATAATAAATCGATGTCAGTTTAAATTTTATAATATGAAACAATATTCTTTTAAAACATATTTTACAATAAAGATTTTTACAATTATAAATAATGAAAATAACACGATTGATTATTTATTAAAATTAAAAATAATACATTTATATTTATTTAAAAATGCGTATAAAATTACGAAATAGATATATTATATTAACATATAATAATTTTATTTAAAAAAAAAATATTTGTTTTGAATTCTAATTATTATTTATTATATCTTCGAAATGTTAATTATGAATATTATAGAATAGCTGTTTGAGAAAGAAATTACAACAAATTGTGACAGCATTAAATGATATAATTTATATCGCGTACAGCAACAGCCGATTTCTGAGGTGTCGCTTTCTGATAGTCTATTTTTACCGAAGACGACTCAAGGCAGTCAGAAAGTTGGTATAGCGACGACTAGGCGCTATTATAAAGCATCGTGTGCTCAGCGTGCAGTAATTCATTTAAGTGAACGTTGCAGATAAGAAAAAAAATCTTACAGAAAAAAATTAATATAGTGCTTCATTCGTTAAAAAATAAAAATATACAAGTGGTGAAGAAAGCTTAAATAAACGACAAGCTATCCTTTGAAAGATTGAGCATTTGGACGACTCCATTGGAAGAAACGTTCAGTTACGTATGTAGGTGAATCGAAAAAAAAAGCAAATGTTTAATGTTAAATGATGTAGCTGGAGCATAAAATTTTCTCTCATGTTTGTAAAGAAATTTATGGTAGTCTGCTTGATATAAAAATAAATCTTTCTTCCGTATTTCGCTTTCTTTGCATAAGTTAAGCATGAATGAGTTAATACCCGGCGATACTAGTGACTGCTAGCCACTAAGTGCCGCGCTGACGGAGTTGCCGCGGTTGTGTGTGCCTAGTCAGCCACCTCTTGTGTCTGACCGGCCACATCCGTGCGTGCCAGGGAATATTTTGTAAGATGCGATTTTGTCTCTCATGGCGAGGGAGCCTTCGTCGTGAGAATCGTTCACTTTCCGTACAATCCACTTTGTTCGAAGTATTAGTACTCGCGGATTACGTAAATTCGAAAAAAAAATTGTAGCAAAAAGGAAAATCATCGTAAGATAAGGAAGAAAGAAACGAGCGAACTGTGAGTTCACGTCAAAAATGAGGAGAGCACCGTTTGATAAGTAAATTTTCATTTTCTTCTTTTATTTCGAAAAGAAATTAGGAAGAAAGAGAAAATTAATAAAAAAATAAAAAATTTTCTCATTATATCCATTTCTTTTTGTGAATGTTTTGCGTTATTCTTTTTGCCAATCGAACTGTGCTTAAATGTGCGATGCTTTAATAACTAAACAAGTATGTTGTTTAATATTTTCAAGTATAAGAAATTTAAAATAATCGTACTATTATAATTTATTCATTGACAAGTTTTTTTAATAAGTAATATTAATGATATATTTTAGCAAAGAAAAAAAAGAAATCGGTATTAACGTTGATTATAAAAAAATTTGTTTTTCATAATAATATCAAAAATTTTTATAATAAACGCTAATATCATTTTTACTTATCCAAAATATCTTTCTAAGTAATTTGCGTTCAATTTTAAAATCGTCGAATTTCTCTTACCGAATAATCTATTTAAAGTAACAGATCAATTATGTTATTCGTTGTTAAAATAATATTTTTTAAAATTCTAAAAATTATTAAATTTAATTAATTTGATAGATTGCAAATTTAAAAGTGTATTAAATATATTTTATTATGTAGTAGTTTTTTAAAAAATTATTTATAAAACAAAATTGTCTTTCTTTTGAAGTTTATCTTATATTTTACACTGTAATATATTTTAACTTTTATAAATATTGTTTCATTTATTTTTTATTGTCAATTTATTTTAATTCTGATCGTTTTTTCGATTAATTTTATTCCTAATAAATACAGAACTGGTAGTACACCCCGAACGCAACTGCTCAAACTGTTACTGCGTATTACGTTACAACAGATAAATTTAGCATTTCTTTTGCACAGAACCTCATTGTACCGCTGCCAATACTGCAACGCGGAATTAATTGGCTGCTTGGAAGATAACCAATTTCCTTCGATAAAAAAATCCGATTAATTCAATGATATATATATATCATTAAATAATATATATGCAGTCTTATTACATTTATAACTATTACATTTTAATCTAATAACATAACATTAATATATAATAATATTTATAAAATTTTTTAAAAACAAATTATAACACGATATTTATAATTTTTTTCTAAATTGAATAATAAAAAATATTTATTATAATACTATTGATTTTCTTTCTAAAACAAATAAAATAGAATATTTTTTATAAATTTTTTTCAAAATAAATAAAATAGCATATCTTTATAAGTTTAACCATTTATAAAGTGAACTCTTATAAAAAGTTATATCATAACTTGCCACAGTTTCGCTCTTTTTCTCCTTCCTTTTATAAATATATAATATCTATATATTATGTTTCATCAATCATAAATCACAAATTAATTAATACGAACCATTAAATAATTATTTCAAGATTCTTAGATTTTAATATTATTTAACATATTTAACTATCTTAAAAATGGCTTCGAAATAATACAAATTTTTACCTTCGATTAATCTTCACATTCAGCTAATTGTAAGAAAATAAAGCAAGTACACATTTAACATTGTGAACGGTTTATACAAAAACGTAGACTAAACAATTACCATTCCAACAGACATAATAATACAACACGGGACGTTTTGAGCAACACGTATAGTTCGTATAGAGTCGCGTCTGATTCAAAGGATGCAGAGTATCAGTACAGCGTAAATTATAGCAATATACAAGAGAAAAATTATCTGCAACGAAGTGTTTCTGCGGACAATGTTGTAATACGTTCTCGCGGTTTTAAACCCTCTGATAGGCACGATCCCGTGAAGAGGAACTTCCTTGAGAATCTTACTTCAAAAATATTGCATTTCGATATGGTGAGTATTTTTTACATTGAATAAATTAAATATTTAGTATGTTTGAAATACAATAATAATATATATATAAGATTATTACAATAACAGTGATTATATTTAAAATTAAATATAAATACATTATATTAAGTAAATATTGCAATGATAATTATACAAGTAAATTTTATAATATTATCTTCTTATGCGAAATACTTCAATTAATTTTTCCAAACAATGAAAACATATATATAACGTATTCAGAATGACCTATAATAGTTTTATGCTCAATAACTTTGTGAATTTATAAACTTGACTAATTTATATTCGTTGATGTATTTACATTATCTATGTATTTTAGTATGAATTTATAAATAATTATAATAAATAATAAATACTAATAATTTTATATTAATTAATAATAATACCAATTTTTATTTGAAGGAGAGTAATGAAAGTGCGCCAGTCAACTTACAAAAATTACTCACACCTGCTGTAGATTCGCAGGGAATTATGCAATCTAAAAATAGTAAGTTAATTAAATAAAAAATATTATTTATATATAAAAATTTAATAATTTATAATTCACAACACAATATATAATTACTAATGTTATTAATCAATAATGGGTTTAAACATAATCGGATATATAGAAACTTTTTGCAGGAAAAATGTTTGCATCTTCATATTTTTACGCGCCAACACATCCAACCGTTGAAGATCAAGTTGAACTCGCTCGACGAATTTCACATTCGTTAAGCGATGTAAAAAATATGAAAAGTAAAGGTCAATCTATGTATGTGAACAGAAAAAAAAGATCGGTTAAATGGATTCACGATGGCAATGGTACGTATTGTACATAATATATTTATATTTACAGATTAATAAACATTAATCATTATGTGATTATTATTTATTTAATTATTTAAATGGCATTACAGGCGTAGAAGATGCAGAAGAACCTTTAACACCTGTTCACAGAGTAAGTGGTGTGTGTTCCAAATTGCAATGTATATATTTTTATATGTATTTTCGGTAAAGCTTATATAAGATGATATAAATGCTACTTTGATAAATATTCAATCTAATCTTTTATTGGAAATGTTGTTTCAATAGGATAAAATTCCATTAAAATGCATGATGAACCCGCATGGAAAAGTATTGGATATACATGGTATTCAAGCTTTAGGGGAAGAAGTAAATATAGAACCAATGCCAAAAAATCCCGAAAAACTTTTCGATATCGTTCGTGATTTAAACAATCAAAGAGGCCGTGGTAATAAAGTGTTTACATATATATTAACAATTTTATTATACATATATTATTATATATATATAATATTTATATATTAACAATATTACAACAATCCATTATATATATAAAACACCAATCAATTGAATAATATTTTTTTTACATAATTTAAAAAAATATTATTTCAAGATTTGTATATTTTGAGAAAATATAATACTAATTTATAGGTGCTGAAATATTCGCAAAACGCAGAAAAAGATCTGAGAAATGGGTTGTAGACAAAGAGCAACCACAAATGCCAAGCACACCTGGTATGCCAAAAATGCCAATATATATGGGAAAATCGGTAAGATAGCTACTTTAGTTATTAAGTTATTAAAAAAATTTTCCAAAATATTAAATGAAAAATAAATTTTGATATATTAGATACAGGAAATGAATGGCACTTCAAAATATTCAAGTCTTCCTTCGCCTATTGTACCTGAACCAACCAATGAAAAATCATTTTATAATCCTTTTACCGTGGACTTGTCTTTAGATAATATAAATCAACCGACGACAGGTGTGTAAATTTCAAACAAAAGTTTATATCTTCTTTATTTTATGCAATCTAGCTGGCAAATATTTATTTGGCAATGTTCCATTTCATATTCTAGTTTAGTTTCGAATTGTTTTCATATCGTGAATAAATACAATTTTCAAGGACTTAAATTCTAGCTAGACTACTTCATATCTATTTCTAGTCGATCTAAATCATTCTATTCTTTCAATTTACTTTCACTATCAACATATACATCTTATATATAAAATAATAATGATCATCAATTAAAAGAAAGAAAAAAGAAAATCGTTCTTAGATATTAAAAGCATCAAACGTTCTATATAGTCCGCACACAAGCGGATGTTAAACTTGTTTGTTAAAACTTCGACAAGAGTTCAACAACCTAGAAAGCTTCAATTGGCAAACGACATGTTATTCAATCGATGCGTGACTACCGCCGCATTCTTTTTCATTGTATATCTAAAATAAACAACTATCTGTACATCATTGCCAATCGAAGATCGATCTTTACGCTGATTAATGCTATTAATATATATAATATATATAAATTAAACTGCATTGACATTTAATAATGTTATAATGAATTTTTTTTTTACATAACGAATAACGTACAATAACATATAAAACATATAAAATATAAGCTAAATCAAGCTCATGAAAATGCTTTACATTTTAACCACCATAATTACATTTTAACCATCTAAAAATATTTCAGGCCGAAATCAAAATCGATGTAATGGTAAAGAGTGCAATCATTTAACTGAAGTAAAAAAAATTTATTTGAGAGAAGTGGCTGTTGGTACTGATAATGACTTTCCTTTTGATAAATCTCAATCGTCGTCGATAGTTGAGAAATCACGTCGAATCACTTTCGAGCCTGATATCGATCGATATAACAATTATCATGGCAGAAATAACACTAATGAAAATATGAGATATGAAATCACTAACAGACGTAACTATAATAATTATAATAAGGCTTTGCTGAATAAATCTAATTATTCTAATGCATATCACACTACTAACAAAGAAATTAAAAATTATGTGAAAGAACAACGGGTAACGGAGTGTGTAAAGACTATTAATGATAAAGAAAAATTTGTAAATACTCAGCGAGAAATCGATAATGAAGAAAACGAATACACACCAATACCGGTCAAACAATTAATACAAGAATTTGAAAAAACATGTAGACCGGTTTTACAGTACAAACAATTCAGTCCAAAGGTTATTCCAATCGTACAACAGTCTCCTCTTGATAACGATATAACGCGATTTTTTGAAACACAAAACTCGATTAAGTACAACTCTGAAGAAAAGCATAGGAGGTGAGACAGAATGAAATTTAAAATTAGAAATAAATTATAAAATTCTATTTATTCATATGATAAATAGATAAAATTTATCGAATTATAATTTAAATTAATGACAGGACATTCGAAAGCTCGAAATCTCGAAATCTTTCGGAAATCAAAAAGTTTGGAAATTTTAAATCTTGAATTGTGCTTATGTTAAGACTTTCGATCTATTTTAATGTTTCGAGAGTTTCAGATTTCGAGAGTTTCGAAATTTCATAAAATCTCGGATTCGAATTTCGCAAATCTAAAAATTAGATTGCGAATTTCGAACTCTGTTCGAAAATATTATTTTACTTGATTATAATACAGAATAAATGAACGACAAAGATACGAAGAAGAAAGATATCAAGATCACTGTACCAATGGTTTCATTTCTACCGATGATACGGAATACACAAGTGATGGAACCGATTCCCAAACGAACGATTATAGTGAGGAAATAATCTATCGTGAAAAGTCGGAATCCTCGAGTATAATGAACGGTGATCAAGAATATTCGTCGATTTATCGCGAAGAATGTTCCTCCAGTCGACGTCGATCCGTCACTTCCGAAGAAGTAGAGAATTTTTGCAACAATGGAAACGAGAAATTCGTAAATACAGAATCGGAAGTTCCTCCGGAAGCGAAGTCATTATTGCTCTCGATGATTGCTTCTCAGGAGGACATTTTAGAAACTATTAAACATTTGCGTAATACACCCGTTCTGGACAATTTATTACATGGCGTTTCGCCAGATTGTAAATTCACTGATGTGTGTCCAGATTCAAGCGATGTAGGCAAGTTAACCCGCATGCGCTTCTATTTTTTTAACATTTGCATTACTAACTATTTATATTTTATTCTCATTTCATGTATACTGTTAAAATCTGATAAATCTATTTTGCATATTGTCGTAGAAAAACGAGGAATTTTTGAAAAATCTATTTTATTCTTGCAGGTAAAAAGCTTTATGAAAATAATACCTACACAGGACCAAAACTTGCTAGTGTTCACAATCTAGCTAATTATAATACAGCACCTCGAGGATGGGATCAATCTTTGACTTATTATCGACCAATAAAATTCGAGAAATCACAAGAAATTGTTTATTCTGATTTTTAAATATAATTTGAATAATAGCAATATTACATATATCGGTAAGTTTTAAGATTTTACTTTGTTTAATTTAATATTTAACGATTTAATTAATTTTCAATTTGAATAATAGAAATTAAAATGATTTCTTTTTCTTTCAGAAATCAATGATATAATTACAGAACTGTTTTTTGAATATTAGATTATTTGACTTTTTCCCGTTATAATTCATCTGATATAATGATATTTTCTGATATAAAAAAATAACATTGACAATAATCATTGTAAACAAGATTCTGCATCAAAAGGAAATAAATAAATAAATGTATATTTATTTATTTATTTATTATTAGATATATGTGTAATATATTGTGCAGTACGCATATATTTTGAAGCTTCGTTTTGTTTGATATAACTCTATATATATTTCTTTCATTATTGAAATCTTGCTTCTTATTTATGCTCTTTATTTATGCTTTTTAGCAGTGTTATTGCATTTTACTTTATAATATTATTTCAATAAATATTGTTTTCATAACAATAAGGTGTTCTTATTGTCATATCTTAAATATTTTATCCATATTTGTATCTATATTGATTATAAATACATGTATATTAATTAAAAAAATGAAAGAGATGAAGTATAATTTATTTATCATTAATTCCATAAATCGAACTTGTTTATCATTAAAATATTATTCTCGATATAACTCGATATAATATGATTGATATAACATGATAATTTTTAAGTGTTAATTCAAAACAAATATTAAAAATTATCAATTTTAATTAAATATATTTGTGAAATATATTTGTGATTCCATTTATCATTTTTATCAAACTAATAAGTACATGAGATGTACAATAGATTATTTATATCTTTCTTATATCAAAATATAAGTATATATCTAGTAATATATATATGTACATAATATTTCTTCATAGAAAAAATATAAAACAACAGATTTTTCTCAACCGATTCTGTATGATGTTATTATATGTAGTAAACATTATATTGTGCACTATTACAATATTTATTTATCGCTAGAGAACAGATAATAATTAAAGCATTTTGAATCTACTAAATATTTTTCGTTATTTCATATTATAAACCGATGAATAAACGATAGCAGTAGACATTATCTTCTTCCAACTTTGACGCAATAATATGATGGCGCGGAGCCATAATGTAGAGAAACGATATAAGTAGAGGAAGAGTGGGTGATTGTTTCATTAACGACTGAAAGTCTGGAGTGGTGAGTTGATTATGTTGTGGCTTGAATTTTTGTTGATCTCATTTTTGCTATTTTTCACCCATGGACATGGAGCTAGCATTCCAAGAAGGCAAACACAAGTTTGTGGTTACGAGGTATTCGAAAATTAATTCTTTATTTCAAAACAAATAATAATTTCAAATTGATTAAATAATAAATTTTTTTATTCATAGTTTTATATCTTACATAAAGATATCGCTGAACCGTATTAATATCAGACTGTTTTTTTTTTATTTTTACTTGATCACTTTGAAAATTATTCTAATTAAAATGATCAAATTTATATTTATAAATATAAAATAAGCGTTAAATATTTAAAGTTATCAAATAAAAGTAATTTTTTGAGCATAAATAATTTGGATAAAATTATATAAAATTTTTAAATATTCTTTATATGACAAAATTTTTTATATTATCATTTTTCATTTCATTATTCTTTATCATTCTCATGGATATATTCTTTTCTTCCGGTTAATTAGTATTTCTTAAATTTTAAGTAATTTACAATAAATGTTAGACGCATAATTAATCACAGTACATTATACGAAAACCTATGTTCTTAAGAGAACATAGAATAGTAAAATAAAGTAAATAAATAAATAATTAAATACAATATAATTAATAAAATCAATTATTTAAAAATTGAATGATATTTTTCTAAATTTCATTCAATAAAAAAATTAATCTTTAAAAAATAGGATTATATAAAATAAGTTATGATAATATGATTAATTTGGTTAATTGATCATGGCAATGATATCATTCAAATTCTACTTCGTAAATATCATAAAAATTAAAAAATTAAGGTCATTTTTATTTATATTTATATTTATTTGTATATACATTTATTAACGTACATAATAATTTATAGAATTATAATTTCTTCTTCATATAATTTAAAATAAATTTTTTAATGACTATGAAAGATGATTGAAAACTAAATAGTTTACATGTTTTAACTTTTTTAGTGAAACATATCTTCCAACGCTTTCTTATCTGTCCAGTCTTATTTACATTTCTTAACAATTTTTAAATTTTAAAAGATATTGAAATGGCTCTCCATCATAAATATTTATTCATTTATATCTTAATATCATTTAAGATATCATTTATATTTGATTTTTATATTTCAAATCACAACACATTACACAGTCATTAAAATTACTCTAGCATCTTTAGATTTTTTTAAATAACATATTAAAAATTAAAATAAAATATTCTAAGAAATTTCTAAGAAATTTTTTGTTATTATAGGCATGTCCTGTAACGGATTCAAAAAAACTAAATATTCATTTAGTAGCTCATACTCACGATGATGTTGGTTGGTTGAAAACAGTTGATCAGTATTATTTTGGAAGTAAGTCACACATTATAATTTATATTATTATTTTATATATGATATTTGTTAAAACAACATTAAATATATAATATTAAATTTTGATTATTTTTTTTTTTTTAACAAAGGTCGTTCAACTATTCAAAAAGCAGGTGTACAATACATTCTTGATAGTGTGATTCAGGCGTTGTTGGCGAATCCTGAAAGAAAGTAATTAAAATTTATTTTTATGTTATTTATTATAATGCAATAAAAATATTATATTACATTATTATATTTTCTCAAATAATAATAGTATTAAATTAAACGAAATTAATTTTATAAATTATTTATTACAAATCATTATTAAATATAATATAAGATTTATGTTTATCTGATCAGATTTATTTTCGTGGAAACTGCATTTTTATGGAAATGGTGGTTGCGTCAAAGCGAAAAAACCAGGCAAGATGTGCGAGATCTAATAAATCAAGGAAGATTAGAAATTATCGGTGGTGGATGGACTATGAATGATGAGGCAGTTACTCACTATCACTCTCTTATAGATCAATATACTTGGGGATTCAGGTGATAAATTTTCGATTAAATCAATAATAATTTTTCAAGTTCAAATTCTTTTTATTTGCATTTTTTTTTTCTTAAATTAAATTCTTTAATTAATTTACACAGATATATATTTAAGAAAAAAGATATATATATTTTTTATATATATATTTTTAACAGATATATATTTAATACATTTTGATCCTAAAATTAATTTTTTTTCATTTTTTTCATTTTTTTTCAGACGTCTTAACGATACTTTTGGAAGCTGTGCAAGACCACATATAGGATGGCAGATAGATCCTTTTGGTCATTCCAGAGAACAAGCATCTTTATTTGCACAATTGGGATTCGATGGAATGTTTTTCGGTCGCCTTGATTATCAAGATAAGATCAAAAGGCTCAAAGATAAAACGATGGAATTCATTTGGAAAGGAAGTTCGAATCTAGGTAATGACCAAGCTTAAGAAACGCAACTAGTAACAATTATTACTCTTATTATATTAACAATTTGTATTATAGGATCACGAGCAGATTTATTCACAGTTGTATTGTACAATAACTATAGCCCACCACCTGGTTTCTGTTACGATATTTTGTGCAATGATGAACCAATAAACGATGATCTCGAAAGTCCAGACTATAACGTTGACGACAGGGTATATATTATTCACTTTCGAATCATTTTTTGTAAACTAACACTTCACATATAACTGATAATTACATTTTTTAATATCTTAATGGTAATGTGTAAGAAATATTTTTTTGTCACTTGACAAAAAATTTTTCAAAAAATCATTTACAAAAAATGATTTGGAAATTTTTAACAAATATATTCATTGGACTTTGTTTCCTTCCTTTTTATTAACTTTATTAGTAATTTGTTACTATTAATATATCTCTACTTTATTATTTCTTATTATCTTAATGTCTTTAATTGTCCATCAAAATTTATTCTCATAATCAGTTTTAATTTGCCATTTCAATCACGTTTTAAACAATACAAATGATTTCCAAAACTTTTTCGAATGAAATTGATATCTTTTGTATAACAGGTCAATAGATTTTTGCAATATGTGGTTCATCAATCTGAAGTATATCGTACAAATAACGTCATATTAACAATGGGAGGAGATTTCACTTATCAACAAGCGGAAATGTATTTTTCTAATATGGACATACTAATAAGGTAGTTTTATTTTGTTAAAATCTCTTAGTTTCGTTTCACATATAAAAAGTATAAGGAAGAAAAGGAAGGAAAACGTCCTGTAATTTTAATATCTTCCCAGATAGCACAGAAACATTTTCTTCTTATTAAAAAAAAAAAAAACAAACATTAAATTAAATAAATATTTAAAGATAAAATTATCGAGAATTATTTTCAAAAATGCTTTTTATAATTGAAAGTTATATTGACTATCAGTAATTTTCATTTTCAATATTGTATTCATTAATGTTATTAAATTATTTCTAATTCTCAAATATATATATATATATATATATTTGTTTACTTTTTCAAATATAATTCTAAAACAGTATGCTATCTGGGATACATTGGTAAGTAAGATAATATATACGATATTGGCAGGTCGAAAAATTAGTGACATACGCTTATCTTCAAGCAATTTTCTACAAGACTAATAATGTAATTTTTACAATGGGCGAAGATTTTAATTATCAACATGCTGAAATGTGGTTCACTAACTTAGAGAAATTGATCAGGTAAAACATGTAGAATTTCATGTAAAATATTCAAATAATTAATTTAAAAAATACAAAATATTGATATTTTATAAATTTATAAATTTATAATATATATTTATAATATATATTATAAATTTATAATATAATAATATATATTATATAATATATATTAATAATAATATTAATAATAATAATAATAATTATAAAAATTAATAATAATATTATAATATATATAATAATAATATATATTATATAAATTTATAATATAATATTTTATAAATTTAAGTTAAGTTTTTATAATTTTTTATTTCCCTTCAGCTTTTTTAAATATTAGAATTAAACAAAAAACTTGATCATAAAACCTAATATTTTAAATAGATTTTTTACACATAATAATTTATATTTATATAGATATGTAAGGGAGAGAAATAGCTCCGACGTGAATATATTTTATTCTACACCATCGTGCTACTTAAAAGCAGTACACGATGCAAAATTGCAATGGACGACGAAAGACGACGATTTCTTTCCCTACGCGAGTGATCCACATTCATATTGGACTGGCTATTTCTCCTCCAGACCAACGATCAAATTCTTTGAAAGAATGGGAAACAATCTTTTGCAAGTAAGAAATCATTTCGTTCGTATTAAAAGTTATATGTGCAATTAAAAATGAAGAAAAATGAAAATACGATTTTTTCGATGCAATTTTAGATATCCAAGCAGTTGTCCGCATTGACTCAATTGAAAGGTTACGAGAAAGAATTGGAACATTTTCGAGAAGCAATGGGAGTGTTGCAACATCATGATGCGGTGACTGGAACTGAAAAACAATTGGTTGCAGATGATTATGCGCGAATATTATATAACGGCATGGAACAAGGAACAAACATTGCTTACAAAGCCTTAAGGTATTTTGAAGTTTCTTTTAATTTTTAATCGAAACTTAATATCTTTTATTATTATAATTTTTATTTTATTATTATTTCTTTCATAGAAAATGGATGTTAAAAGAAAATTCAGAGTTTTTAAAAGAACATGTACACTCTTGCATGCAATTGAACATAAGTTCGTGTACGTACACAGAAGGCAACGATTTCATTCTAGCGATTTATAATCCTTTGAGTCAGAATGTCGTATCACCTATCCGCATTCCTGTCCAAGAAGATGCATACAAAGTTATAGATTTCTCAGGTGATCAAAACAGATAATTAATTTTAATATTAACAATTTAAAATACTATATGAAATTGAAATAGGAAAGGAATTTCTTACTTCCTGATATTTAACGTGAAATATATTAATATGTTAATCGATATTTAACTTTCTTTCAAGATGGAAAAGAAATGATTTCACAAATAGTTCCTATTCCTAATTCCGTGTATGCAATACCGGGAAGAAAGAGTAATGCGACGTATGAACTTGTATTTCTTGCATCATTGCCACCTTTGGGTTATAAATCTTATATCATCAAAAGAACAGGAAGTGCAAGACAAGAAACTATGGAGGAAATCTCTATTGGTAACGAGGTATACGATTATAAAATTTATTATTAATAGAAAATTCATCTTAACTTTTGACAAATCATCAAAAATCATTTTTTGAGAATTACGATCTACAAATTAGAAATTTATATCTTAAAAATAATGGATTATTATAAATAATAATCCATTTTAATTTTACAAATTATTATTTACAAAATGTATAAATATATTAATAATGTATAAATTATTTCAGTTTTATGATATATCGGTGAATCAGTATGGTCATATCGTAGTCGAATGGAAGAAAGAAAAAAATATGAGACTGACTCAATCGTTCCATTATTACGAAGGAATGGAAGGAAACAATAAGGAATTTAAAAATAGATCTTCGGGTGCATATATATTCAGACCTAGAAACATGTTCGTTAAAAATTTCATAACACCTAGTACTTACAAAGTATATAAAGGTAATTACTTCTTTAATGAAAGATACATCAGGAAAATAATCAAATTATATTAATAAATTTGATTCATTTTATAGGTCCATTGGTAGAAGAAATTCATCAATATATCAATGATTGGGTATCTCAGGTAATTAGAGTTTACAATGGAATAGAATATGTTGAATTCGATTGGCTCGTTGGACCAATACCTATCAAGTAAGTGGATCAAATACACAAAATTTTATATTTTAGAAATAGTAGAGTAATTCAAATGAAGTGTTACAAATTATTTATATAATAAAATGAAATAAATACTTATGAAATATTATTTTAGGGATATGATTGGCAAAGAGATAATAACGAGATACTATAGCAATTTGAATTCTTCTGGAGAATTTTACACTGATAGTAACGGTCGTGAAATGTTGAAACGAAAAAGAGATTATCGACCAACGTGGAAAGTAAAGCTGCAAGAAGAAGTGTCTGGCAATTATTATCCCATTACTTCGAAAATTTCATTGAAAGATGAAGAAAGACGTCTCAAACTTAGTTTATTAACGGATCGAGCGCAAGGAGGAACTAGTATGAAAGATGGAGAGATCGAAATGATGGTAAAATTAATCGTGTTATATTCCAAAAGGGAAAAAGTAAACATATCCATATATTATAGGTTCATAGAAGACTTCTCAAAGACGATGCATTCGGTGTAGGAGAAGCTCTCAATGAATCTGCATATGGTGAAGGTTTAGTGGTTAGAGGTTCTCACTATATTATCGGTGGTAGTATAAAAAATTTAGATGAACTTGCAATAAAAGAAAAAACTTTGGCGCTTCAACTGTTGCTTCGTCCATGGCCTTTTATTATATCTAATGAAAATAATTTTTCAACGTATGCACAATATGCTGCCTCGCAAGTAAGTGGTATTTACCAAGTAAATGATATTTAAGTACAGAAGTATAAATCATAAACCAAAAATCGTCAGAGAAATAGAAACGAATTAGAATTTTTATTACTTTTAGAATATAGGTCTTGCCAAAGCATTGCCACCAAATGTTCACATTTTAACTTTGGAACCGTGGAAAGAAGATTCTCTTCTACTAAGATTAGAACATATTTTTGAAATAGATGAAACCGAGAATTTATCGAAACCTGTAACAATTAATATACAAGTACGTTTCGAATTATCTTTTACAAAATATTTTTTACAAAATGTTACATAAAAATATAAATATAAATTATACATTAATGCTTAATTTATTTTTATTATGATTTGTTACAATAGGATCTATTTAATACTTTTACGATCGTATCCGTTAAGGAGACTACATTAGGTGGTAATCAATGGTTCAAGGATATAAATCGTTTGAAATGGGATGCTGAGACGAATGATATTTTTCAATCGGAAGAAGAATATGAACCTGTAGAAATTAAAGACGGTATCATAAATGTAGTTTTGAAACCAATGGAAATACGAACATTTGTCCTTAAAATAGTACCAAAACGTAACTAAAATTCTCTAAATTGAAAACAATTTATTTTTATTAAAAATTATGTTTATTGTATTTGATACATATATAGTAATAAATTTATTGTTATTGTTTATTATTAGTTTATTAAAATAAGATATAATAAATACGATATAATAAATATTTTGTACTTTTTTAACATCTTTACTTTTTAAAAAATAAAAAATAATAATTTTTATATATTTTATCATTAAACAACATATATTGCTTTTCGTTATTGAAAATATTAGTTTTTAATATTATTTTAATATTATAATATTAATATTATATATTAATTAATAACAAAAAATATATTTCTTTTCGTAGCAAAATATATTTTTCTTCGAAACGTAATATTTCGAAGATATAATACTATTTTTGGTAACGCATATTAATTATTTTTATATTGAAAAAATCATTTTCTTTTCATTTTTTTTATATTAGTTATTTTTCATCGTATCACTTTAAATATCATACGAAATAGATCAGATAGAAATAGAATCAGAAGAATTATTAAAATGCTAATTTTAATCTTTATTTTCATCATCATAATACAAAATAACATTATTTTCTCAGTTTTTTTCAATGCTTAAAAAAAGACTTCGGGCATTATAAATATAAATAAACAATCCACACTCACTCTTGATTTCATAATAGGTGTTGAAAGTGTCCACCCTCCTCCTCGATAATTTCAGCCTTTTACAGAACGATTGTTGAATTCGTTTGAACAATTTGATCTTCTCCAATTTTCTTACACTTGTCTATAATTCGCATCTGCAGAATATTCTCGTCGTACACCGACATTTTGTACACCAAAGTTTTCAAGTAACTCCACACTGAGAAATCCAATAGATTCAAATCAGGAAATCAGGCAGGCCACACGATGAGTCCTCCGCGAGCTATCCACTTATTAGGATATTTTTCGTTCAAATATTGCATGACATGAGCCGAAATGGATCGGTGATCCGTCGTACATAAACATGTCTCTTTTCACACCTGTAAACTCACACCTTCCAACAATTGCGATAAGACAGTTTTCAAAAATTGCAAGTAAATCTCTCTCGTGAGACATACCGATAAAAAGAACGGGCCTATCAATTTATTGTCCAACATTCCCAACCATACGTTCACGCTAAATTCTCTCTAATATTTATTTTACACTACGCAATGTGAATTTTTCTCCGTCCATGTGTGTTTGTTGCGCGCGTTGAAAGTTCCAGATCGTGTGAATATCGCTTCATCGGTGAACAAAATGCGATTCGTGAGAGTGGAATCTTGGTTGCATCAATGATTTATTCTCTCTCAAAATTCTCCACGCAGATACGTGATTGATTTCTTGATTCCTCGCTATCTCACGCATACTTATGTTCGGATTGTCCACGATCTGATGAAGCCCGCTTCCTCTATCACGATCGTTCTCTTAATCCTCGATTTTCCGCGGCTTTGCTTGATGAAACTGCCGTGATTGTGTAAACGGTTTATCACACGCTGGAACGTTTTCTCGTTCGGTATTCTCCGTGTTGGAAAATACGCTGTGCGTATATTTTTTTCGTCTTGTATCTGCTCACGTTCGCTTTCCTGTATACTTGAACCATATGAACGAATATCGTTTCATTTTTTTCGATAAACCGATCCTCGATTCATTACACCGAGTTGAATTGCTTCACGTCGCGTAAACATTGAAGTGTTATAGATAAAGTGCACCGTGTTTATTATTTTCGCTTTGTTTTCCGTTCGCGGATATTGAAGCGAGAAATATTAGAGTGTGAGTGGAATAATAGAATGTGCGATTGTAACGTAAGCCGATTAAATTGTGTTAAATGAGCTAATATATTGACCTCGTGATATTTAAATTATATTTTTCTTCGTTGAAAATATCTACATCTGAAAAAAAAAGTATAATGTGTTTACGATTGTATTTATATAGTATTAATAAAATAGATATATTAGATAGTGTGACAATATAATTAATTGTATGTAAAACGATAAAAGTATAAATAAAAATTATTGTTGAAATTATTGTAAAAAATTCAATTTAATAAGCGATACTTATTCTGTATACTTCGCATTCGGCCAAATGCGTACGCAAGTGAGATCGCATATAGGCGAGCTTAATATAAAATTAAACTATATCGTAGAACTTCCTATATCCGAACTAGACAATGACAAAAATTTTTCGATAATTGAACTTTCGAATAATAAAATAATAAATAATATTCCTGAATGTATTAGAAATAAGAATTGTTTCTTGGAAGTACAAGAAATCCTCTTATTATTTTTCTATTATTTTTAAAGATTTGATTTAAAATAAAATTGTAATTGAAATTACAAATAATAGAAAGAAAAAAAGATATTCTATTACAAAGTATCTTATCTATCTATAAGAAGCTCTACATTATATTTACATAAACTATTGTGAAACAAATAAAGATGATGATTTTACATTAGGTATATTTTTTAATTGTTAACAAAATTGTTAAAATTGTTAAGATTGAAAATAAAATTCTTATCTTACAATTATTTTTAATGAAATATTTTAACAAAAATATTAAAATTTGTTAAAAATAAAAAGAATATTTGCTCAAATTACTTATAACGTAATGATTAACATAATATTATTATAATATTATAGATTATATTTTCAAAGATAAAGTTAAATTTTTTCTAAAATACTAATTACAATAAGTATCTTTTTCAAATATTTAAAAAAAATATATAAATTTTATAAGTTAATTTTGTAAGTAAATATAAGTATAAAAGAGTAAGTAGTAAGAAAAGGACAGAGATAGAATAAAAATATGAAAATCAGCGCCATCTTCAGAGTGCCGTAAATGAAACTCATATAAAAAGGACAGAAAATAATAGAAAAAGGATAGATAAATAAGAATTGACTATTACCGCCATCTTTTGAAAATTAAAAATATCGCTTCAAAAATAGGTAATGTAGAATAATGGTGCTAGTCGACAATTCCTACTCTTTCTTATCCTCTTTGAAAAGGTATCTTTATCACTTCATAGATGATGCTGACACTCAATTCTTACCTTATTTCTGTCCTTTTTATGTGAGTTTCATTTACGGCATTCTAGAGATGGCGCTGATTCCCATATTTTTATCTTATTTCTATCCTTCTTCTACTATTTTCTCTCCTTATCTATCAAAGTAATCATAAATAAAGTGGAAAATATTGTTCAAAGAAATGATATTATTAATGGTATTGATTTGGCGGGAAAAATCTGAAAAATCTTGTATATAATTTGAAGTTAGATATCATTTTTTTGACATCATAGAACCTGTAACCTTTTATTATGTAAAATTCTATCAACAAAATTTCCAAATAAATTATTAAATTTTTTGAAAGTTCTTGTAAGAAATCTGAGATGACATCTCAGAAAAATAAATATATTTTTTCATTAATACTAAATTACATTAGCAAAGACGTTACGTACAATAATTTATATTTAATTACTTATCATAGTAAGTTAACAAAATATTACCAAAATTATAAAATAAATCATTCATTCGCATTATAAAAGAAAATAAAAGATTCCCTTATTATCGATTAGATTAATTATTTATATTAAATTAAAATAGAATTATTTTTATTATATTAAAATAGAATATAAAATATGATATAAATATAAATATATTATATAACAAAGATACATAAAATATATATTATAGTATTACGTACAATATTGTATTTTTTAAAAATATTAATAAGATAATAATATATGGATGAATATCTTCAAAATATTTGCTATATATTGTATTTATATATATGTATTAGATGACGTCAGAAGATGATGCTTGGGCTCAAACTCTTATCACGGTAACTCCAGAAGAGGATGCAACATTAAGAAAAATTGCGGATACAACGATAATATCATCAACACAGGATGTAAACTTAGTCCTTGATCCTGATGAAATCGTATTGAGACGACCGCTTAGACAATTTGTAGATACTAAAGAAGTAAAAGATAAGGAATCAGAAGAGCCAGAAGAACTAGAACAGCCAGAAGAGCTAGAACAGCCAGAAGAGCTAGAACAGCCAGAAGAGCTAGAACAGCCAGAAGAACTAAAACAGCCAGAGGAGTTAGAACAGCCAGAGGAGTTAGAACAGCCAGAGGAGTTAGAACAGCCAGAAGAGCCAGAACAGCCAGAACAGCCAGAAGAACCAGAACAGCCAGAAGAACCAGAACAGCCAGAAGAAAAACTCAAAGAAGATGCAGAAGTTCAAACATATTTACAGGGAATACCAGTCGTACATATTTCCATTGAATACCGAGATGAAGCCTCACAAACGATGTATATGCATCCACCATGCCCACCTTTACAATATTTTAGAGATATCATGAGTATGCGATTTGTCATTCTTTATTATAATTATTTACCACGCATATCTTTTTTTTATAGGAGTAATAAAATTAAAATTAATTACTTCGTAACATTTTTTAGGATCTTTATACATTAAAAATATAAACAAACATTTCTAATTTCTATTAAAATATATGCCATATAGCATCTATGAAAGAGGTTCCCATGCCTGATTTAAAGAGGAGCAATGTAGCTGCAACTATTATTAGCTTCCATCCCGAAACACCGCAAGATGTTGTGATCGATCAACTATCTGCGGACGTCACGGACGAAGAACGTGAAGAATTCGTTTCTAAACTTAGCGACGAAGAAGAAAGGGACATGGACATCACTGAAATATTACATTTTATATTAATACGTGTATTTTGGATAGATGATCCGACCAGTCAAATACCAGCTGAGACTGCGGATAAAATTGTGCAAACTTATATCAAATATAATAATCGCACGAAAATCTTCGTCATAGATAATCAAGTACAAACTGATTTGAGTTGCGAACCGAAAGAATCTAATACGATGCTTTTATCGGATTATTGGGAAACAAAGAATATGATATTGAATTACTTGGAAGATTGTATTACTAAAGCAATTGAAGTTAGAATTATAGTAGATGATATAATAGATGAAATCATCGATAAATGTGCGGAAAGAGTTAGATATCCTATGAAAGAACAAAGCATACAAACTATAGCTACGTACAAATTAGACAAAACAGAAAAAGATGTATTGAAAAAATTAAAACTCGATATGATCGTAGATCCCTTAGAAGCATCGATTATTGTCCTACCTTTGATAGATGATTTGTTGCAGATAGTTTGCGTTAATGTATCTAAAAATGCTGCTAAAAATGTTAAGATCATTTTAAATAAAATTCTACAACGGACGACAAATATAATAACAAAACTTATGGAACTAGAAAAACAAGCACAGCGTTAGTATCAATATACATTCAAATATTACGTTATTAAACTGTCATTATCATTATCATTGAATTAAAAATTTCATATTCATTCCTTCATACATTATTTTGCACTAAAATAATATAATATAATAAATAATAAAATATAAGATTTAACCAAGTATTTAATTGTTAATACGTAACAATAACATTTTTATATCATATTTTAGGCAAACCAATAGATCAAGTGTTAGCTAAAAGAAAAAAGAAAATTCTTGAATTGTTGTCGAAGAAAGAAACAGAAACAATTGCTACACAAACGAGTATAGCAGCAATTTCTGAAGTTAAAAAAATTATAAAATCGAAAGAAGTTTTATGTTCCGTTTGTAGAAGACAGTCAATGTGTCAATATTGTACGAGTAATCAAAAAATTGAAGGTGTTCCACAAGAGGAGTTTAAGATTCTTCGAACGCAAGATATATTGCTAGCATATAAACCCTGTTATATTATGACCAAAATATCCCAAGAAGACAAAAGCCTTGAAGTCACTTGTCCAGAAAAAAGTTTGAAATCTTCTTCAAAACTTCAAGTTTCTTCCTCGATGGATTCAAAAGAATCTCGTCATACAATTTGTGTATTTTTACAATCTGGTAAACTTGAACCTCGAGGTAAATATATTTAATGAAAGAAATTTTGTATTTAATATAATTACTATTTATTATTTACTTTTTTATTTATTTTTTATTATTATTTTTCAGAATCATTTAACGAATGGTCTTACGTAACTGAAGCTACGATAATGAAACCATGTTCCATAAAAGGTAAAATTATTATTATTTATAGATAATATATATATATATATATATACATTTTAATATGAATTTATTAAATATATTATTAAATAATAAATATATATATTAAATTATATTTTATAGAATCCATGAATAGCTCAAGTCAAACAACTGTAAGTTCGCTAGATCCATCATTTCAGCCAGTTTTGTGTAGCACCCATAGTACATTAACTTCCCAAGCAGCAACCGCTTTGCAAATATTAAAAAATACATTTTGTACTCGAGAAACTTGTATTATTTCCTCGCAACAAACTTCGCTTATGGAGAATGAAAAAGTTTATAGTTGCAGTAAATCAAGTTGCAATGCATGTTTAACTATAAATAACACAAGCTGTACACAACAAACGTGTAAAGCTTTCTCAAAATTACATTTACCTAATACAAATACATGTAATATTCAATGTCCTATGAAATCACATGGAGATGGTTTTAAAATTATTCCTATACATCTTTCTAAAGATTCTTCTATTTGCAATTAATATACAAATTAAAACATTATTTTACATATATTTATAATTATAATTAAATGTATACATTACAATAATTAATACATTCTTAAGATATTTATTTGACAGAAATAAATGCATATACACTGTTTAAGTATTCTCAGCCAAGCTATCTATGTGTCGTAACATAAACATTCATAATATTATATAATACATTCGTGATAGTACATTCATTTATTATATACGCCTTGCATAAAAATAATTATATAAATTATATACATACATAATTATATTTCGTACATAATTCTTAAATTAATTACAATGAAACATGTATAAAAATATATTTATGAGATTTCTCTCATATTGTAGTTTATAAAGCTTATGTAAATAAAATATTATAAAAATATATATATTATTATATATATAAATATATATACTCATATCATATCCATATAAAATTCATACATTTCTTCTTATTAACATTTTCATCATAAATTTTATTTGATTTCTTTTTATAAAAGTACATATTTTATATTTGTGCTTTTATCAATATATGTGATACATGAAACATAATGAATCATAACATATATGATTCGTAACACATATAATACATGAAATGGTTTTAATAAAAATATGTACTTTTAAATTGAAATTTTTAATTATTTAAATCATAAAAAATAACTTAATATTATTTTATTTTTATATAATTTATGAATAAAAACTAAACTTGCACGTAATTAATGAAAATACAAACAGAGTGTTGTGAGTTACATTAAATTATATATTATTTTTAAGACTTATGTTATAAGTATCTAGTTATAAATATCTAATACTTGTAGTATTTTTAATTTGTTCTGAGGTTATTGCTAAATAAAACGAGTATTTTAAAAAATGTTAACAATGGAACAAAAAACAATTAAAAATATTCAATTGAAGAATTAACAGATAAAAAATATCAAAGTTTGTGATGTGGTGACTATGATGAAATATTGTTCCTTATATTTTTTTAAAAAAAAATAATATTCATATCATTTATAAAATGATTTGAAAATTTCCATATTATAAGATTAAATATGTTAGTACAGATAATACAGAAAATTTAATGTTAAGCCATATAAATGCAATTTTTTTAATTAACATTTGCTGCTTTATATTCATCCTCTTCTTCTTCTGACTGTAATTCTTTAATGGCCACTGCAGTCATTTGTGTTGTTTCTTCCTCAGAAAGTGTCGATATTTTTTGTTGATTTAAATTATTCCATGATTGAATTTCTGCTGATCCAAAGAACCAGAAGAGTATTGTTGCAGATGTAAATACTGCTGTTGAGATCCAGAACATAATACGCCATTCTTCTACTCCATTCTATAAAAAAATAACAATAAATAATTGTTTTTAACTAACTCATTTATATTATAATAATATGTTATAACAATATGTTATAACAATATGAATCTTATATATTTAATTTCATACATACTCTTTCATTTGTCAAAGCACCAATAATTGCTGGAATAATAAATCCAGGAAAACTACCAAAAGTGTTCATGATTCCATATAAAGAGCCAGCATAATTGGGTGCAAGATCTTGATGGTTTTGTAAATTAGTTTGACATGCAGCTCCATTAAAACTTAATGCTATTATTAACATAACAATTGCAGTTATTGCATCACAACCAACATATGTCATTACAATCAAAGCTAATGCTGGACCCATATGTGCTATAAAAATAGATTTATTTTTAATTCATCATTTCACTATCAAATAAAATTTATTCAATCAATTATCATTCAAATTTACTTACAAAAGAGCATAAATATCTTTCTAATCCATCCTAAAGTAAGAATTTTTTTTTTTCGAACATAATCACCAGCTGCAGCAAATAATACTCCAGCACCAAGTCTTGCTATGTAAGGTAATCCTGTAATTGATCCTCCCTAAATGTAATTAGATAAAATTTAGCTTGTTTTAATATGAAAACAATTCAAATAATGTATAAATTAATAATAATAATAATAAGTTAAATAATATTACCGATTTCATATTAAAACCAAGAACTTCTAAAGTATATTTCGGTCCATTAGTAGCAATGAAATATATACCCCACATATTTGCAAAATGAGCCCATAGCAAAACTAAAAATGGTATTGATGTAGCAACAGCTTTGACTGGTAGTTTCACCTAGTTTTATATTAATATTTAATGATACCAGTATTACATAAAAGAATATAATTTATTTCATAAACTTAAAACATAAAAATTTATACTTACTTTCTGTTTAGAAACACTCGTACCTATTTGTTCTTTAATAAAAACTTTTTCATTTTCTGTGATTCCTGGATGAAGATCAGGTGTATCATATATAAGAAATACCCACAAAGCATAAAAAATCAATATAAGTCCACTTGTAACATAATATGCAGCTTTCCAACCAAAAGCACTGATTATTTGACCACATAATGTAAATGTTACTACAGTTCCAAAAGGACCACCTAAAAAATATCTTGTTATTTTGGTATATATATTATTAATATTGTTTTAATATTTTGATATAATATAATTTTATATTTAATTTTTATTAAATATAAATACCTTGCATTGTCCATACAAATATACCTTTCTCACTAGGAGGAACCCATCTGGCAATCATTGCATGAAGAGCAGGATAAATAGCTGCCTATTAATTTAATAAATTTATTAATTAATTCTTTTTTATAATAAATATTTCGTTATTTTGTTATTAAATACAATTAATAGAAATACATAAAAAATTTTTATAGATATATGTTTTTTTATAGTGAATATTTATACATAAAAAAAATATGTTTAAAATTTTCAAAATTCAAAATCGAGAATACAAAATTACATAAAAATATAAAAAATATTTTTATATTCAAAATTTTATATATATTTTTGTAAAACTATTTTATTTAGTGGAAAGTTTAAATAATTAGAAAAGAAAGTAATTAAACGATAAATAATTGAGCAAACTTACTCCAAAAAAGCCCATCAAAAAACGAAGTACAAATACTAAACCATAATGAATATCAGAAACCCAAGGCATCAAAAGGTTTAATACTGCAGGTATTAATGTTGCAAATCTATATTAAAATATTGTACAAAGAATACATGTGTAAATAAATAATATATAAAATTTAATACAAAATAACGAAAAAAGTATTATAACTTACGCTACTACTCTAGAACCTCCATACTTTTCTGCTAAAAGACCAGCAGGTATACTTGCTGGAAGAACTCCATAAAAATAACCAGAAAGTAAAAAACCTTGTATATGTTGATTCCATTCAAATCGTTCGCCATACTGTAAGATGAAAATATATAAATTTTTAAAGAAATTGCGGATTTCTTGAATATAAATAAATACAAGTATTATGCATATAATATAGTATTATATAATTAAAAAAAAATCTTACATTTTTAAGTTCAATAGTTCTATTCGTAGTATTACTAATAATAGTAGCAGAACATGCTGGACCATTTCCTCCACTTTTACTAGTTGTATTTACCATAGCAACGATTATAATTGACAAATTAGTGCGAATCATATATGAAAACATACACGCTAAAAACATCATGGCACCTAAAATTGCTCTTCTTGGTATTCGTTCTGGAATATACGTGCATATTTTATTTATTAATAGAGAAGTTTAATTTAGTTTCATCTTATTTAAATGTTATATAGTTACATATAGTTATTCATATTATATTATATAAGAATATATAGATATTTTTAAGTTTTAAATAATATATATTTCAAAAAACTTGAAAAAATTTTCAACTTTCGTCTCAATCACAAAATAAATTTAATAAAAATATTATTTTATTTATATATTTAATAAAATTTAATTATTTTTACTAATTTTTTGTTACTCATGAAACTTGTGATTTGTTCCATCTGTATTATTTAACAATATTTATGAACATATTATGAACAATATTCTAATATGAACAATAATAATTGTATTCAATTAAATGGAGTAAAATTCCCAGAAAATTTCTATTATATAAATAAGTAAAAATTGGAAAAATAATGGTAATTACTTTTGTCTTCGTCATTTAACTGTCAAGATGATACTAACAATATTAATATATATTATTATATATTAATATATTAATATATTTATATATTTTATTAATATATTAATATATTAATATATAATTTCATATATTTAAATTAAATATCTTTCAAGTTATGACTATTCTTTTTTTTTTTTTTTTAGATTGATAATTTTAATAAAATTTATAGTTAAGTTTCAATGAAATAAAAAAAAGTTTAATACATTTCTTAGAAAAATGCATACATGCATTTGTGTACAATTAAAGTTCCATTTATAAAACAGATTGATTATTCGATCACGATGTCATATTATATGTTGGCATTGGTCTCAACTCGTCGAAGGTAATATAAACATTTTACAAACGTGCAATAACGCACGTTCTATCTATTTACGAACCATAAAATTAAGTATTACTTATATGCCCTATATTTTTCAAAAAAATAAGTAATAAAAATTATATTTTTAAGTAAATTTTTATTCTTATTTAAACTTTTGTACTTGAATATAACATATGATTCATAATAGCGAAACTTTGATTTAGGTAAATTAAACTATGCAAACTAAATATATTATATAAATGCACACATGTATTATTCACATGTACTAGTCACATGTAATAATCATTTAACATATAAAATATGATTTTGCTTACAATTAAAGTGTCAAATAGCGCGAAATAAAACATATTGCAGTGAAAAATAGATAAAAATAAAAATTAATTATGTTCAGTTATTCATTTATGAACTTTTCATTTTCTTGATTTAACTGAAATGAACTTATAGGAATTCTGCGAAATGAACGTCAACGTTATCTCTAACATGTGATGATATCGCAAATCAACAATGAATCATTAATGAAAAAATAAAATTTTTATATTTTTTATTATATAATTATATAGCTATTTTTTGTTTTTTTATATTAATTTCTTTGATATTAAAGTTACACGAATTGATAAATAAAAAAATATTTTAGGAACATTATACGATTTATATAATTAATGTTATTATAAAAAGAAAATAATTTTTATTAATTGCATACAAAATATAATAATATAAACTTAATTGAATATAGTAGACAATTTAATAATATAAATTGTAATGATACAAACTAGAATAGAATAGAAATTAAATTTAATTGAAATATCATATAATAGATTCGGAATGATATCGGATTAATAAATATAACAAATGAATGTTTATATGATGCCACCAACTTAACAATTCGTTTACAATTTCTAAATATATATTTTAGCTTACATAGCAAAATAGTAGAAGAGATCATTGAAATATCATACGTTCGGAGAATAAATGGCATTGAACCAATAAATATAGAACTGACTGGTTGTATGATGCCAATAATCAACGTTTAATAATTTGCTTACATGCAGTTTTTAAGTATTTTAGCTTGTATATAAAACTCGAACACAAATTATTTCTATTATATATATATATGAATACATAATTGAAATCTATTTCAAATCCTTGAAGTACGATAATATTAAAAATATTTTTATGTATATCTCCAAAACTAAAATTGTGCGGCATATATAAAAATAATTATTCATAATATTGAATAATATATCTCAAAATATATCTCAAAGATATTGAAATTAATGGAATATGCATTTTTGTACATCATTATTGGTTTTCTTATCGTTATATGTTAAAATGAAATATTAAGTAAAAATTGTACGAGAATGAATTTATTTTATTATAAGCTATAACAATAGAATATTAATGTATATATTTATATCTCTGCATGTAATAATATTTAATTGAAAAGTTAATCTTCGTATTTAACTTTCAATAAATTTCAGTTAAACTAGCACTTATGAATTTATTACGAATAAGTTATAATATAATAAGTTATAATGTCTTTTCTGTATATTTAAGAGCAATATTATTCGTATAGATAAAACTAGAAAGAAATATGTAAGAATATATATGTATATTTACAGATTATATTATATGACTAAAATATATGCATAATCTATTTCCACTTATTTATACTTGATATTTATACTTGAAACATATATATATATATATTTACAAAAGATTCCACTAAAATGAATCACATGAACCAAAATGTATTTAAAATATATATAAATAATTAAAAAATTACTAAATAGAAACGAAAATTCTAATATTCAACAACAATTCTATATACAAAATCAATATTTATTTAATTCTAATTTTACAAGATAACAAGCATTGTTTCATTCATTAAAATAGCATGTAATGCATAATAATTGATCAATTTTAACAATCGATATATGATGAATTAATAATAATTTATTTTATTATAGAAATATATTTACGGATTATTATTATTATTATTACTATTTTGATCAAAATATAATAAATTTTAGTATATAAGTATAAAAATTTAATTTTCATTTTTTAAAAAATGAATAAAATTCTATAGAGATAATATTCTATTCTAAAGAGATATATAAAATTCTATAGATATATAAAGAAATTTAATTCTTTTTCAAAATTCAATCTGATTTTAATCACTAAAGTAATTGTATTTATGTGTATGTATTTCTATCAATGCGAGATAAGAAATATATTTTTTTTAATATATTTAATATGTTAAATATTTTATTGCATTTTTCAAATTACTAAATATAAAGATATAATAATAGTTATATTAAAAAATAAATTAGAAATTAACAAATCGAAAAAATCAGAAAATAGAAAAAAATAAGCATTTAAGCATTTTAAAGTATTGCATTTTCGTATTGCAAAATACTTACCATTAAATTTCCGGAAGAGAGACATTTTATTGCTTATTATGTATTGATCAGTTATGTATTATATTGATCAGTTATATGGGAGCGTCAGATCGATATTTTAAGTTTTTTAAACTAGAAACAGTATTTATTAATAAAATTGACTGCTATTAATAATACTTTTAATCATTATCGATAACTGATCAAAAATATTTTATTCAGTTAATTTAGATAATACCTCAGAATTATAACATCACTGTTAATTAAGATAAATTGGATAAATTGTTTATTAATATTATGTCATTCTTTCGTAAATTCGAAATGCGAAATAACGAGATAATAGATATTTTTTATCTAGTTGACTTCGAAATCGTGTATTTTCCTGAAGACACTGAAAAAAGATACCAGATTATCGCTATATCTGAATTCTATATTTAATACGCAATAATAGAATTATACAAAATTTTATAATAACGCATATTATATACATATAAAATAAAAAATACGACAACAATATATAAATATATCATTATCAGATCTGTTATTTATAATTTCTTGTAATCTAATTAAAATTAATAAGATGATAATGTATAATATACACTTATAAAAAATTTTATCATTTCTATATTATTGTTAATATCATTCTTATAATATTTAGATAATATATTTCATGAATTTATTACATATTATACATACTAAATGTATATATAATTAATAAAATTTATATCTTTATCTAATTAAATATAATATAAAAATTAAATTACATGATAAAAGAAATACTTGAATATTAAATAAAGAATATTTTATTAGAATATATTTTATTATATTGATTTTTAATCATCTTTTAACTTTATAATTATATTATAATTATATATATAGATACAAAAAATAAAAATAATATATGAAATATATTATTGAAAACGATATTAAAAGTTAAAAATTCTGGAATTAAATTACTGTCGATTTTTAATAAAATATTAATAAATTGTAAATAATATGTTGCAAAAATTTAATTTTTTTAATTCAAAGAAAATTACTAAATCCTTGAACTAAAATTTATTTGTAATATTCAAATTACTTATCAAATCTAATTAAGGTTTTTTTTCTATTATCTTATTTTAAATTTTAAGAAAAAATTCAATTCATTAAATTTAATGAAATAATTTTTTTTGTTTATGCAAAAAATTTTATGCAAAAATGTTATTACGATCGAGTATATATCGAAGAATTAAAATATAAATTAATCACAATATTTTATATATATTTTTATAATTAAACAGTTAAAACAGTTTAATTCTTGGAATTTAAAAAGAAAAGAATATTATGTACTAAAACATGATTCAGCAAAATTTTTTTCTTCAAAATTAATATAATTTTTTTAGTTTTAATTGTAAAAATATAAATGTTGAATTATAATCAAAATAAAATTGAAATATTAATATTCAATATATTAATATATAAAAATTTATATTTTATATATTTCTGTCATTTAATAAATTCATATATTAATATATATCGAATAATTTTAATATGAATTCCTAAAAAAAAAAAAGAATAAAAATGTATTTATAAACTATATACTTACATCATTCCTTTCATTTATTGCATGATGTTCAATGAGACTAACCTATTTCCATGTATCTTTTTCAAGATTCAAGATTGTGGAACAAAGAATAATATCCCGCCAATTTGTCGATCAGTACTTAGAAAAATTATCCTTTCTCAATATAGGTTTTATATTAAAATAAAAAATTAAACACTTTTTTACACATCCATATAACGAATTTTGCACAAAATATAATAGAATTATTTATTATTAATAACACTAAATCACAATAAAACGCAATATTGTAGAACGATCAAATTATTATACATAAACCACAAGTGTTACGACAAACGACAAACGTGACTAAAACTTAGTCAGTCACTGAACGGCGCTACCTTTTTTTAGTTTTCAATTCGCGCTTCTTTTCCCCTACCTAATCACCTGTTGAATGTATGAGTATGTACTTACATATATCTATACATATAAATGAACTTAACGGATAAAGATAACCATTCTTTTATTAAATGTTCGCACCATTTCCATGTATCTACATATTGTTCAATATACGTAATCGTGAATGTCAATTAATGAATATTGTTAAATTATATAGATTAAAAAAATAAATTTAATATCAATCAATGATATTTTAGTATTATATTTACATATATATTTTTAGAATTCTATTATCAATTATAAATAAAAACAAAATTATCAATTTTAGAAGAAATGAAAAAATTATAGAAATTGAATAAAATTTTATAAATATTATATATAAAATTTAATGCTTAAGTATATCTTATTTATTTTATATTTTATTAATTACATATATAATACATATTTTACTTGTTTTATTAAAATTACAAAATTNATAAACTATTTTTGTAATTATTTAATATTTATTGACTATTTTACATATACAGTTATATGCTAGTTACAATACATGTATATGTATTTTAAAGCTATTGGAAGACCTTTATGCATTAAACTTACAAATTAAGAAATTTAGCTATTGTTAAAATTTTGAATTATTATTAATATGTTTATCATATAAAATTATATTCATCATATATAATAATATGATCTAATTTATGAAAAAAATAGAAAAAGAAATTCAAATTATAAACTATGTATGTACATATATGAAAATACTAAAATAAAAAATTTTAATTATGTAATAATAGCATAGAAAAATATTTTTAAAATTTTAATCTATTATTCATAACAAACATTTCCAATTTCAATATAAAAGCTTTGATTAGGTTTTCCAATATCTCGTAAGGCCACATCTATAATAGGCAATCTAATAGTTTTATCAGTTTGATATGAAATTATTGTCTTGCCCCATTTTCCATTGTGTGTCTGAAAAAACATTAATATTATAAAAGTTTAATGTTTAAATATTTTGCAAAATTAATTCAAATATTTTAAAACTTACTCTACATTCATCAATTATCATTTCATATCTTAAGCGTTGATTTCCACGTGGTGTTAATTCAGCATCATTCCAAGTTAAAAATTTCATACCCTTTCTATATGTTTTTCTTTCAGTATCAAAATAGCCTATACTATTTTTACAGTGATATGTTATATTTTGATATGCATTTTTTGATAGAAGTTGCAGAAAACCAATTTGATTACTATCTGCTTTATATGTAATCTGAATATTACATATTAAAAATGAAAAATAAAAATAATTTGTTTCATTTATATTTATATTCTTCTTATATAAATTCAATAAAAAGTGTTACCTTCATTCCATTCTCTATTTCACTTAACCAAGTTTCTGGTTGATCAGTGATATGTATAATTTCTGGTGAATGTACTGGATTTGGTAATAAACATGTTGCACGTTTTTTGGCATCACAATACACTAAAATTGCATCTCTTGCATCACCTTCATTGGGATCAATCCAATATTCTCCTAAGATGGAAAGATATTTTTAATAAATATATTAATATTCTGTGAATTATTTAATAATTTTAATTTTAATAAATAATTATTTTACAATTTATGTGAACTAACCAGAAAGTTTATTAGGATAAGCACTATAAAGATCTCTACAAGTTTTGGCTGGTGAATTTTTTTCACCATCTGGTTTTATAAATTTTTGAAATGATGATTTTAGTTGTTTATATGCTTTTTGAATTAGTTCTTGCCTTTCTTGTTCTGTCATGTCTTGACTAAACATTCTAGGTGGTTCATCACCAATTAATGGATCTGGTCCTTTAATTTGGCCTTGTCCTATTCATATAAAGATTAATGTAATGGTTTAATAATTCTAATATTAATTATTTTTATATAAATATTCTTTTCTGATGTATACAGAAATATAATATATAATAATTACCTAGAAGAGCAGCTAAAGAAGCAGCATCATATCCTAATCCAAGTTCACCAGGTGGACCTGGAGGACCTGGTGGACCAGGTGAACCTGGTGGTCCATGACGACCTTCATCTCCTGGAGGACCTTTTGGTCCTGGATTGCCAATTAATCCAATTGGTCCAGGGTTACCATCTCGTCCTGGACTCCCTCTAGGTCCAGGTTCACCATCTTTACCAGGTAGTCCAGGAAGTCCAGGTATTCCTTTCTCTCCTGGTGGACCAGTAGGTCCAGGTAGTCCTTGTAAACCAGTAAATCCTCTATGACCTTTTAAACCTTTTTGTCCTTCTTCACCACGTTCACCTTTAGGGCCTTGTAGTCCAATAGGTCCTGGTTTTCCTCTAAGTCCCTAATTAAAAAAATTAATTTTTCTTTTTATAATATTTATTTTAAAATCATAATAAAAATAAATATTAATATACATAATTTCGAAGTACTATATAAATTATCGCTATATATATCATTAATAGGAATGATAAAAACTAACTTGCTGTCCCTCTACACCTTGTGGTCCTGTTTCTCCTTTTGATCCTCTTTCTCCTGCTGAACCTGGAGGACCTGCTTGACCAGGAGGTCCCTATTTATCAAAATATATATTTTCATTTTACATTATTTTCAATTTATATAATGTGATCATAACTTACAGGTAAACCTGGAGAACCTGGTAATCCCGTTTGACCTACTGCTCCAGGTGGTCCTTTATCTCCAGGACGACCTGCTATTCCAGGTGGTCCAGGTTTACCACTAGATCCTTCTGCTCCAATTTCTCCTGGTGGTCCAGGTGGTCCAATTGGTCCAATTTGCCCTAAAAGTCCAGGTGGACCTTCCGGTCCTGGTTTTCCAGGTACACCAGATTCACCCTATTATATTATATTGATTACAATATAAATAAATTCTAATATATATCTATAATTCAGAATAAAATTGAATAATTATGTTTTATAAAATTAAAATTTTAATCAAACTTACAGGTGCTCCTCGTATTCCTCTAGCACCTATTGGTCCAGAAGGACCTGGTAAACCAGGTAATCCTCTCTCACCAGGAGAACCTTGAGGACCTTGAGGACCAGGAATACCTGGAGGACCTTGAGAACCACTTTCACCTTTGTTTCCATCTGCACCAGGTAAACCTGGATTTCCAATTGGCCCAGGATTTCCAGGTCGTCCTGCTTCTCCAGTATTACCTTTACCACCTGGCAATCCAGATGGTCCTGGTAGTCCTATTGCACCTGGTGGACCCTATAAAAATTTTAAATTATAAAATTAAATTGATATTGCACAAAAAAATTGATATTGTATATCAGCAAAAAAAAAACATACTGGTGCACCAATGTTTCCCGGTACTCCTGGTGGTCCTATAATACCAGGTTCTCCTCTAGCACCTGGTTCACCTCGTATTCCTTTAGATCCAGTCAAACCAATTGAACCTTGTGGTCCAGTTTCACCTGGATTACCTATAAGTTTTATATTAATAGTTTACTTGCTTGTAAAATATAAAATTTGATTTTGAATATTTTTTGTGCATTACATATTATTTATTACCAGGTGGACCAGGATTTCCTTGATCTCCCTTTAAACCTGGATAACCACGATCGCCTTTTAATCCTGGTAAACCAATAAGTCCTTGAGGTCCTGGGAAACCTTGTAATCCTTGAAGTCCTTGAGGTCCTCTTTCTCCTGGATTGCCAGGAGCACCTATCTCTCCTGGAGGACCAGGTAAACCAGGATCACCTCGTTCTGCTGGTTCACCTGGTGGTCCTGGTGGACCAATTTGACCTTGAGGTCCACGTTCTCCAATCCGTCCTATAAAAATATACTAATATATATATTTCTTCAAGATAATAAATACATTTTTTTCTATGATATACAACCTGGAGGTCCTTCAAGACCAATTGGTCCAGTAGGTCCCCTTTCTCCTTTTGGACCAGATTCTCCTGGAGCTCCTCGTAAACCAGGCAATCCTACTAATCCAGATGGTCCTGAAATTCCTTTATCTCCTTTAACTCCAGGTAATCCCTAAAATAGATATTTATTTTATATACATTTTAGATAATTATTAAAATTTTAGTAAATATATGAAGAAATCAAAAGATATATACAGGAGGACCATCTAATCCTTGTACTCCAGGTTCTCCTCTTGGTCCCATTAATCCTGGTCCTCCTGCAGCACCTCTTTCCCCAGGGAAGCCGCGTTCACCTCTATTTCCAGGTATACCTGGTGAACCAGGTGGTCCTTGAACACCTGGTTCTCCATCTTTTCCTGGCGTTCCCGCATTTCCAGTTGCACCTGGAAAACCCTAATTACATCAAATTATGTAATAAAATTATATTGTTTTTTTGTTTATTATTTTTACATATGTTTTAAATATTTTATTTATTAATTTTTTCAAAAATATGTTTCTATATTTTTAATATAAAATATACCTGAAAACCTCTAGGACCTGGAGATCCTGGAGGTCCTCGTTCACCATCTGCTCCTGATGGTCCAGGTGAACCTTGTGGTCCTGGTGCTCCTTCTTTTCCTGTATCACCTCTGGGACCAGATGGTCCAGGATTTCCAGGTTCACCAGCTTTTCCAGGCTCGCCCTTTTAATGAACATAAAAATAATTTTTTTCAGATATCTAATACTAAAGACAAAAATAAAATGATAGATAAATATTATTAATACTGGATATCCTTTTTCTCCTGGAAGACCTAGTGGGCCAGGCAGACCTTGTAAGCCAGGTGGACCTTGTTCTCCAGGTTTTCCATCAGCTCCTTGGATTCCTCGTTCTCCTGGATTACCTGGCTTTCCAGGTGCACCAGGACGACCCATTAATCCACGCGTACCCTATAATATAATGTTATATTTCATATTTTTTAATATAAAAAATTATAAATATATCTAATAAGCCTGTATATATCTAATGTATATATGTCTAATGTATATATGTATACATGTAAACATACATATGTATACATGAATACGAATATTTTTAAAGGAAAGAAAGATAAATTTATTCTAAAAATAGATTTAAAAATCAATAAATAAAAAAAATTAAATTTAGTAATAAAACATATTTTCAAATGTGTATATTTATTAAAACCTGTAATCCAGGTGATCCTGGGCGACCGGGATCTCCTATAGCTCCTTTTGGTCCTATTGGACCAATGGGTCCACGATCTCCAGATTGACCTATAATATAATAATAATAATATAAAATATCATAGTCGTGACAAAATTATCATAACAGTTCTAATAACATACCTTTTGATCCCATTGGTCCATCGGGACCTGGAAGACCTGGTGCTCCTGGTGCTCCACGTTCTCCAGTTGGACCGGGCGTACCGATAGGTCCGCGCATTCCTCTTTTTCCTCGTTTTCCTTCATTTCCAGGAGGTCCAGGTAATCCACGCGGACCTGGAATTCCTGCATCACCCTTAACTCCACTGTCACCTTTAAATCCTCTTTCACCAGGAAATCCCTATATATAAAAAAAGCTGCTTAATGTATTTAATAAATCTTTTACATTCATCTTTTTCTAAATCAAATTTAGATTACATTATCGTTTCATAGATAGAATTTGTAACAATAACATATGAAAATAAAAGAACAATATTTACAGGCATGCCTTTTGCTCCTGGAATACCAGGATTGCCAGATATTCCAGGTTGTCCTCGAGCTCCAGGAAAACCTGGAGCACCAACTAAACCAGATGCTCCTGTACTTCCTTTTTCTCCAGATATTCCATCTTTTCCTTGAGGTCCTTGTGGTCCTGATTCACCAGGTTGACCAGGACGACCAGTTTCACCTATGCATAAAGAAAAAATTTGATTCAGATTCTACATTTATATACATAATTCTTAAATCCTATAAAAAAATTTTATTGAATACTTTGTTAATCATTTCGTTTTCAGATCGTTTGTAGATATACAGATTATAATAAATATTAATTATTTAAAATATGTAAAAAATATGTAAAAAATACCTCGAGGGCCTTGTATGCCTTGACTTCCTTTTGGTCCTTGTGCTCCTTGATCTCCTTTTATACCTGGATTACCCGGAAAACCAGGAGAACCTGGTTTACCTACTGCACCCTACAACAATTATTTTTATATTATATTCACGAGTCTTATATTTATCTTTGTTATTTTACTTACAGGTTGTCCAGGTGGACCAGAAATTCCATCTACTCCTCTAATTCCCGGAGGTCCTGGAGGACCTTCCCTACCTCTTTCACCACGTGGACCTGCAGGACCCTATTATATATTTCATAGATTTTTTTCTTAAAATTTTTCTATACAATAAACTTTCTATTCAGATTAAATAAGAATTAAAATACTAATAAATACTAGTAATAAATAATACTAATAATAAAGAATTAAAATAATTTAATGTATTACTATTTTATATTTATGTTTTAAATATTTTAGAAGCTATAATGCAATAATTTCGATATAATATAATAAATGGAAAGATATAAAAGCAATCTAGCAATATTGAAAGTGTTAAAATATACAAACATTGGTATTCAATACTCACAATAGGACCTACAGGACCCATTGGTCCAGGTGCACCCATAGATCCTTTTTCACCAGATATACCTTGTTCTCCTTTCGCACCATCTAATCCTGGAAAACCGCGATGTCCTTTCATACCAGGAAGACCAGGTAGTCCTGGAAGACCTCTTGGACCGACTGGACCAACTGATCCTGGAGGACCAGGTTCTCCATCTTCACCGGTATTACCCTAATATCAATTTTAATCAACAATTTAACTATTAATTATATATAAATTATATTTTAATTATAATTATTTAATGATTTAATTAATACATACATCTTTTCCAGTTAAACCAGATAATCCTCTTGGACCTGGGGCACCTGGAGGACCTGGAGTTCCAGGTTCGCCAGGTTCTCCTCGTACTCCTTGAAAGCCTTGTGGTCCAGATGGTCCAGGTGGACCTATTATATATTGAAAAGTACTATATAGCCATGTAACAATTAAAATTAAAATATAAATATTTACCTGGTGGACCACGGGGACCAATAGGACCTACTTGTGTTTGTAAATAAGCATCTGGGCTATATAAAGGTGCTGCTGCTCCCGTCGGGCCTTTATCTTGACTTGCTTGAGATAAAGCTAATTGTTGATAATACATTGATACCTATTTATATTAATTTATTATTAATAGAAAATATGTTATAAAATAATTATTCTATAAGCAATATAACATACAATATATTTTATAATACATAGGCACATACAATGATTCATAAAATTTTTATCAAGTATACCATATAAATCTATAATTGGAATTAATATTAATTAATAATGTTAATTATTTACATCAGGTATAGGTCCTGGCGGTCCAGGTGGTCCTGGAATTCCCGGAGTGCCAGGTTGTCCTGGAAATCCAGTATCTCCCGGACGACCAATGTCTCCAGGTCTACCAGGTTCTCCCTAAGTTATGAAAATAATACTTGTTACTGAAATTATTACTTATTATTTTTTTCATAAAAAGAGTATTACTTACTCTTGGTCCAGGTACAGCAACAGCATTAATCATATTACTTTCACCAGGCACAATTTCAGTTGGTAACTAAGAATATAAATAAATTATTATTATACATATTTATAATTTTACATAATATATTTTAAATTTTATATTCGATACTTACTGGATTTCTTTCTGGAGTTGTACGCAGATCATCTCGAACTTCTATTGTGATGTATAATAATATTATATATATATTATATATTTATAATATACAACGCTATTATTAAATTTAATATAGAAGAAAAGAACACTTTAATACAATACAAAAAATGCTTAAAATACAAATATACAAAAATATAAAATAAAGATTAAAAAGAGTGAATCTTATCTATTATTTTTTAGGATTAATAGATAATATATATATATAATTTATAATATATATATATTATCTAATTGATAAAACATGAAAAAATTTTTTGAAACATAAATCAAGACATTCCAAATGAATCAATATTTAGAAAAAGAATTAGTTATATGATTAATCAAATCATTATTTAAAATATTCGTAATAATATTGATAAGAATTACACCTGATACCAAATGAAACAATATATGATATTGTAAGTTGAAAAATGAAAACATACAAAATTAAACAATTATTACAAACAAATCACTTGTTAAATATTATGAATACTTTGATGTAATAATAAAGCCATAATACTACTACCTTTGATAAATATTTATATAACAAATTATTGATATCATTGCATTAATACTACAAACTAATAAAAGATAACTGTAAATGAAAACATAAGTCAAAAGTATATAATAAATATTCATGTTAGATTAAGTTTCATTTTTCAATATGTGCAATATGTTTTTATTATTTTTTGATAGTAAAATTATTCTATTATATAGAAAACTTATTCTTAATTTTCTAAATTAATTAATTAAACATACAAAATTTAATTTTTTAAATGAATTTTTAAAATGGTATGAAAAATATAAATATAATATATAACTGTATTCAAATTTTAATTTTTTTTTTAATTTCTTTATATTTTTAAATATATGTCTTAATTTTGTTATTTTTTTTATTATATATTATTAAATATAACATTTAATGGATTTTACATATTATTTGGGACGTAAATTTTACACAGAACCATCAAATACCTTGAATGAAAGATCGAATTGTTGTTTGTGCTGGTGAATCTGTAGACAATGCTGATCTATAAAAGGTTTGTAATGTTTCTGTCGGTAATCCACCCCTGCCTTTATGCAACATATAATTAAATTAATGTTTTATTTTATAATATTTTGTTTAAATTATTTATTAGGTTTTAATTTAATTATATCTAACTTTATATGTTCCAAGAATTTCATATTTTTTTATCAAAATTGAAATATATAATTTATAATATATAATTTTTAAAAATTATATTACATATGCTTATTATTTTTATATAAATATTTTCCACAGATTATTTCCATCAAATATATATGATATGTATACATACTTGCGGTATTAGACGTAACAGATGATGGTGGTGGAGTAGTTGTAGTTATAGTTTCTAAATATAAAAATATTATTAAAATATTAATCCATGTTTCATTTATATTTAAATTTTCAAATTAAATTTTTAAAATAAAGTTTTATTTAAAAATTATATATAAAAATTCTATTTAATTTTTAACATTCTATTTAATTATAATATCTTTTTTTACTTATCTTAAACATTACTTGTCTTATAATATTTTATAATATGTACATATACTTTATATATGAAATTTATAAATTTGATTTTAATAGAAAATAAATATTAATATTATATATACAAAATATAAATATATATTAAATTATGATAAATGATTTAATATCTTTTAATAAATGTATAGAAAGATAGTAATACCGGAATACATTGAGATGAGTGTCGTTTAATAGAGTGCAATAAAAATTTTAATTGTTAATTTTTATCAATTAACGTAATTGATTAATTGCATTACGCAAAGCACTAAAACAAGCATCCGATTCAAAGCTTCCGGTGTTAGTTAGGTAGTTATTAATATATACTTCCTTTAATTGTTTCGTAAATGATATAAATAATCTGTTATAAGAAATTATATAGATAGTAATTTTACAATATATTATATATATCAATTACTTTTAATTAAAAATATAATTAATTATTAGATTAATCTTATTAATTTTAAAAAATTTATTCTTTGATATTAAATTTAATTCTTTCTATATGAAAATAAGAATCCTTAATGATACAAAAATTATAAAAAAAATATTTATTTAATCTAAATTTTTTGATACAATACTAAAATATAACACAAATAAAAATGCAAAATGGAAATTCATTTCACAAAAAAATGTTTAAATAAATATTACATGATAAAATTTTTACATGCGATATTAATTACAGAATTACCAAATATCAAATAATTGAAAATTATATTTACCATTTCTTTCATCGTAGTCGTCATAACTATCATAGTAATCGTATACATAATCACTGTTCGCAGGTTTTTGAGCTTGCAGTGACTTCGACCGTTGTTTCCTAAGTTTAGTCCGTACAGAGCTAACTTGGGGCAGAAGAAGCTGAACCACGACGAACGCTGCGGCCAGCTGAAGGGCCTTCGGCCCCATGAGCGACTATTGGTTGATAAAATCAGTAATGTGATCCTAGAGCCAACTCGCCTTCGTCTGAAGCTGAGGACAACTAGACATACGACAACTGGCGTATCATCTATTTAGCAGATGCTTTGTAAGGGGAGGTCATCATCCTCCGTTTTACGATCAACATGCAGTCCTCCCACTGTCTTGATCTTCGATGTCATCCCTTCTCTTTGATTCTTTTCCCTCTTTTTTCCCTCTTTGTACTTTTTTTTTCAGTTGAGAAACTTATTCTTCTTATTCTTCTTTTCTTCGCGTATATACCATATGAGGGTGAAAAATAAGTATTACCATGAAAAGTAATGAAATTAAGAAACATTAATTAAATTTATTATTTAAATTTACACTTTTACGTATATATGTTAAAATTTATAAATTTTTGGTGATTTTCGAATTTTTTTAATCATTTTAAAAACATCTTTTCAAAAACAATTTTCAATACAACAAATAAATATGAGAATATAAATATTAATATGATATTAATGCCATTACTTGAAAAGAATATAATTGGATATAGCAATATAAATATATATGAATACATTCTTATATTTTTTTTTATGTACATATATTTCATCCTCATTTTAAAAAATAGAAGAAAGTTAAAAAAGAAGTTATCATTCTTTACCAAGAAATTGCACGTATCTTTTATTACGATAATCGCGCATCACTTATTTTCTGTTATATATCATAAAAATTAAGATAATAAAGATTTTTATTCCTTATAAAAATCATCTAAAATAAAAAAAATTGTTTTAAATAATTTTTATGATTATATAAATAATAAAAGTTTTAATATTCACAAATTTAAATATTCACAATCATAATAATAAAAATAATTAAACAAAATAAAAAATATAAATTTTTCTGTCAAAGTAAAATTTTATATTTTTTATATAATTAATAAATTAGTTATGTCACATAATATCTAATATAAGATTATTACATTAAATACTAATTATTTAAATTATATTAATAATAATATTTAAATTAATTGTACTAATACTATTATAAATATAATAGTATTATTATATTGAAATTTGTCAATTTTTTGATATGGTTATTTTAAATACAATAAGATATATTTAACGGCCTGTATTTGTGATTTGAATATTGCGAAAATGTAAACTAGAATATAAATTAAGCAATGCATCATGTTATTATATTCAGTGTTCTCGTTCAATATAAGTATATAAACATAAAACATATGTATATATATGTATTTCAATAGGCATATTGCGTTAATTATTATCAAGCAACAATATAGTATATAAGTAATAATGTATAAGTTCCACATTAATCGAAATCATAAAATTTTAAGATAATTTTTGTGATTTTATAATATTTTATAAAAAAGATTAATTTAACTATATTTAATTTTAAAAAATCAATATCTTTTTTAATAAAATTATGAATATATATATATATATTTATTTATTAATTTAAAAATCAATCCAAAATAATATAAAATTATATCCAAAAATAATTTTAAAAATTAAATAGTTGGAAATGTATATTTATATACATATTTATATAAATGGTATATTTATATAAAACAATTTCATTATTATAATAAAAATGAATATGTATAATTGATTGACATATTTTATGATCTTTCAGTTTTTATCGATTATAGCTACGATATTATTATCAATACAGATCGCGTCATTTCAACTTAATAAGTTTATTAAACGACAATCATTATTTTGGCCGCATTCCCGGAGCGCGACTTACTTTACAAAGCGTTAACCGTAATAGACTACATTGACCCAAGTCCCTGTATCGTTGCAACCAACTATAAATCAGAGTTGCTACTATTTCTAATATAAGTAGGCCAGTGTAATATTAATCAGTCTCTTGTAATTTTTCACAATGAACATTTGCGATAAATTCTGTCATTTATTTATTTAACACCGAATAATTTTGTTAAGTATTTTTATATCAAATTTATTAATTAATAAATAATTCTGCAATGATGTAATCTTTTATTTTTATAGCGATGACTCAGATATCGATACGATTCATCATACAAAAGAAAAAGGGTTAAATAGGAATTGCAGATCTCGAAATATTAGTTATATTAATGTTATCGCTATTCTGATTAAATTACATAATGTATATAATGAGTTAAATGAAATGAATAATATAATGAGTTAAATGAAAATAAAAATAAAAATTCTTAAATAATTCAATATATGCTACAAAAAAACAGAATCGAATTTTTTTTTAATTAATTAAAATATAACATATATTTTTATATAATATAAATTGTTAACTATTTTTAAAATAATAAATTTAAATATATTAGCAATTTTTTAAAAATAAAATCTTAATTTAATTACGAAATAAAAATTATTCTTCATGCGATATAAGATATTTTTCCAATGAAAGTGTAAATACTAAACTTTCTGGGTATTCTCCAGTGGTCTAAAAATGTAAAACAATACATTGTAATTAATATAAATATATAAATATAAATAATAATTTTTCATAATATATGTAGAAAAGTTTTAAAAAAAAGATGCATATATAATATAAACTTACATCAGAACAAACTCCTATAAGAACATCAGCACATGAATATATCTCACGTTTTAAAGATATTATAATAAATTGCATTTCATTTTTTTTAGAATGTATAAGACGTACAACATTTTTTATATTTATAGTATCTAAAGCTGCATCGATTTCATCTAGTATAAAAAATGGAGCCGGTCTGAAACTATATAATAAATTCTGTTAAAGAAAATTAATTAATTAATTAAGTAATTAATATTAAAAATAAAAGTTAAAATTTAAAATAAATAATTTTTTCACAGATATTGTTTATTAAATCAATAAAAACAATACATTTAAAAATGAATTTATAATAAAATACCTATGAATTGCAAATAAAAAAGCTATTGTGGCAAGTGTCTTTTCTCCACCAGAAAGATTTGAAAATGATTGAAATCGTTTTCCAGGCATTATACAACTATAATTTATACCACTTAGATATGGTTCTTCAAGATTTTCCGGTAAAAGAATAGCTTGAACCGATTCATCTTCCATTAAACACTATAAAATCACATATTTTTTTAATTTTTTTTAATTATATATATAATATGTAATTATATTTTTAATTTGTAATTATTGTTTTAATTACATATATATAATATAAAAATTAAAATTATAATATAGTTAAAATATTAAAATATAAAATTAAAATAATAAATTATGACATTTATTTACCTTATAAATAGAATTTAATTTTGTAGTAATATATTCAAAACAATGTGCAAATCTATTATATCTTTCTTGTTTTACTAATTCAAATTGTTTTTTAATTAAATTAATTTTCTTACGTAGTTCTTGATATTTAAAATTTGTTTCTTTTAATTTTTCAATTGTATGTTCAATTTCTTTATTAGCCTATGATTTATTTTAAATAATATTTTAATAATATTTTATTTTTCATACAAAAATATTATGAATATCCTTCTAATTAACTTTACAAACCTTAAAATTTGGATTTTTTATAGATTCTATTTTATTTTGTAATTTTTCAATTTCTTTCACGAGTTTATTTTTTGAGTTATTAATATTTTCTTCTGTTCGGTTTTTAATATCTTCAGATAATATGTCAAAGTCTATGCGTGAAAGGATTTCTATATCGTGCATTTCTTCACTGTTTAATGAATCAGATATTTCTATATCTTCCAAATTATTTGCGATATTTCCAGATAGAAATGGAATAATAATATTTTCTACCTATTAATGTAGTATAAATATAATTATCTTTAATGATATTATCTTATACAATAAAATTCCCGTATTTGCAATTTTAAATTTAACAACAATTCGACAAAAATAGTACATAAATAAATAATATTAACCGATAAATATTATACAGTTCTCTCTTAGAATTCGTTAATTTAACGATTAGGAATTATATTTAATTGATACTTAATTTTATCATATATTACTTTCAATTTTACCTTACAATTTATCAAGATAGCATAACACTTTGCTTTTTTCTTCTTAATATTTGTTTTAATTATTGTAATTTCCTTTTGAGTACTTATAATTAATTTTGAAATGATACTGATGTTACATCTATACTTATTAACGTTTTCTGTTTCTTTATTAATGTTATTTTTGGCTTCATCATATATATTTTGTAAATTATTTAATTTATTTAATTCATATTTATTATTTTCTGTACATAAAATTGCACTTTGATGCGCTTTTTCTAATTCATTCTTAACTATTTTTACATTTTTTGTCATCTTAAGAATCGCATCTACAAAAAGAAAAAGTTTCATATGAAAAATATCTATAAAATAAAATATTAATATTTGAAAGGATGTATTGTTTAGATTAAATTTATTTTATGAATTTTAAGGTTGAGTTTTGAATTGCTATTTTTTTACTAATAACATAAATTTTTTATCACTAATAAATATTAAAAATAATTTTTTAGTATTAGTCGATACAATTAATTATCCTCGATAAAAAATTATTGAAATATTTTATTATAATAAATTTTATATTTAATAATATTATAATTATATATTAATTTATTATATAATTATATTAAAATTATAAAATATTAAAATAATTATTAATAATATAATATAAGAATATTAAAATATATTTACTTTCTGTATCTCGATTTATCTCAAAATCCAATAAATTTTGAATACGATTATATTGCTCTTCTAATTCTAATTTTCTTTTTGTTTGTTCCTGATGAAATCTAATATAACAAATATTATTGAACATGAAATATGAAAATATATGTTATAAATAAAATATAAATAAATATAAATAAATATATAGCATATATTTAAAATATATTTTTAAATATATATTTACTTTAGATTTCCTTGTTCATATTGACGTATATTCGATATGCCAATATTATTACAAAAATCTTTAAAAATCATATCTTCAATATTCATAATGGATTTTTCTATATTTTGAATTTTTTGATTTTTCTCCATCATAATGTCTTTAATTGATGCTATATTATTCTGGATAATATACCATAAAAAAAGATGCGAATTATTTATATGAATAATATTTAAAATTATTAATATGATAAAAAAATAAATTTATTGCTATTATATAATTTATAACAAATGAAAAAAATGTTAAACTTGATAAAACGAATGCTTACGTTTATTATATCTAGTTCATTTTGAATAACTTCTATTTCATGTTGAAGCGTGATTATTTTATTTTTCTAAAGAAAAATTTAATTATTGAAGAAGAAAATATATACATATAAAATAAAGAAATTAAATATATCATTTTATTAAAAAATACTTACATGATTGTTTAAGTCAGATGTAGAATAGTTTATTCTACTTGTGAAACTCTTAATTTGTATATTTAAAGTATTTATTTCAGATTCACTTTGAGAAATTTTAATTTTTTCTCTTAATTGCTCCATTAATATTACCTAAATAAACTAGAGATTATAAGTATCGTAAAATTAATTTATTAATAAAAAAATGAATATTTGAAAAACCTTTTTTGATTTTAATTGGATTAAGTTTTGCTCATTCCATATTTGAGCTTTTTTTAATAGTTCAACTTCTCCTCCAGAAATAATACCGTCTTTTTTATAATAAGTTCCATCTAATGCAACGCACTATAATATTATAAATTAAATGATATAATTCAATTAGATGATAAGATAGTAACAAATCGGTATGAAATAGCAAAAACGTCGCATAGAAGTAACAAAAAATTTCATAAAAAATAATTAAGTTTTATAAAATTATATTCATTCTTACATTGATTCTATGATATGGATTAATTTCATATGCAAGCATTCTTGCATCTTCTGGTGTTTCACAAACAATGGTATTTTTAGTTACAAATAAAATAGCATTATTAATTTCTGCAAGTTCAAACTTAAGTACATCATATAAAAGTTTTACATTTTTTGGTTCAGTAATTCCACTAAAATAAAGAGTCATGAAAACATTAAATGATAATATATATAGATTTAATGTAGAAATTATATATTTTAAAATATAATTATATAAATAAAAATAAAAAAAAATTTATTTTTCATATTTTGATTATATTAATAATTAATTAATTATCATGAAAATATATAGATATAGCATGAAAAATAATGTACACTTGTTTCGAATTCAAAAAGCTGTTTCAGAATTCAGCTTTTTTTAAACGGAGTGAATTAAGTGTAGAATATTGCATATAATTCAAATACTACTTAAAAGATACATAATCAAAGAATAATTGTTTTTTACTTAATTTAAATCGATAAAATAATTAATTTTTTCAAGTTAGAATCATTTCATTAATTAATTTTATATATAATTATATTATACATCGTACCGTAATATTTCCTTTATTGGTTCTACTTTTAAATTTTCTACTGGTAAAAAAGTTTCAGATCCTATTTGTTGTTCCTTTAAATAATTGATACATTGTATTGCTACTTTATTTGTAGATACAATAATAGAATTACAATATTTTCCTAAAACTTTTGTCATTGCAATATGATACCGAGAATGAATAGGTTTACATAGATTATACAAACGACCATACTGAAATTTAAACATAAATATTTTTTTATTACTTTATAGAGAAAAATATAAATTAATGTAATAATATGAATTTATTATAAATTTTAATGCATACCACACCAGAAAAAAGATTTTGTAAAATTTTAATTGTTTCTGCTTCTTTATTTAAATGCAAAATTGTGAATTTATCTATTTTTGCACAATCAAGCTGTTCACATATATATTGTAATTCTAATTGTATAGTTTCTACATCTTTTTTTTGTTGAGTAATTATATTTTCTAAATTATTTTTTATGTTTATTTTATCAGTTAACATGTCCTGAATTTCCTTCATACATTGTTGAATTTTTTTTATACATTTCTCGGTTTCATCTTTTAAAATAATCTTTTGATTTAATTTTGTTTCTAAATCATATTTTTTTCTATTTTCATTATCTAATTTATTTTGATTTATATTTTGCTCACATTTAAAAGAATTACATGTCTCTACATGTTTTGAACATTTTGTCTCAGATATTTGTTTTAAACGAAAATATTCATTTATCTTGGAAAAAAAATATATAAATTTTATTTTAATGAATTTTTTATAATTTGAACTTAATAATAAAAACATATAAAATATCTACATTTAGATCTAGTAGCAAATTAATATATAAGCATATGATAAACTATTTTTTTATATAATATTCTACAGTAAATTATATATTATATAAAATTATTCTTTAAATATAACTATACTTGTATATCATTGAGTTCAATGCTATCTTGAGATAATAATTGAGTTGTTATATTTTCTTCAAATAGATATTTTGCATGTTCAATTTGTGTTAATTCATTTTTCAATTCTTTTATTGTTTTTATATGAGATTCTCTATATTTTTGTGTTTCTAATAATAATAAATTTGTGGAATTGAGTTTTTGTTCCCAGTATAAAACTTTTTCTTTTGATTCTATTAAATTTGTTTCTTTTTTTCTAACATTATTTTTTACATTTATAAGATTTTGTTCAATATTTTCTATAACTTTATTTGCAATTTCTAATTGCTCTTTTCGTTCTTTTAAAAAACCGCTTTCAATGCTTTTGTTTCTTTCATATTCAATTATTTTAGATTTCGTAATATTCAATGTAATTTCTAGATCTTGAATATCTTTTTGAATATGAAATAATTCAAAAAGATATAATTCTGTTTTATTCTTTAACTAAAAGATAAAATAAATTATTTAAATAATATATCATAAAATTAATTTTTCGATGAAATAATATTTAATTGAAAAAGAGTAATTCAAAAAAATAATACATTCATTAAATAAATTAAATATCATATAATTATGATAAAATATTATATATATATATTCTATATATATATTCTAAATATTTTTAAATTTATTAAAACAATATTACACAAAAACATCTTTTTTAGAAAAAAAGAGATAATTAATTAAAAAAAATTTTATGTAGAAATATAATAATATATATAATATATATAATAATATTATATATAAAAATATATATATAATTATATATAAAAATATTATATATAATATATAAATATAAATATTATATATATATATTATATATAAAAATATAATAATATATATAAAAATATATATTGTATGAAAAAATAAATTCTTGTGGACATGATTATTCTATATATTTAACGCATATATTTTGCGAATATACTCGATAAAATGATTTTTCATTCGTACATAATCTATATTATATGATCTATATATAGTGGTCTAAACAAGCTATTAAACATCTTTTCCAATTATAATATAAAAAATTTTTTTTTCAATTTAAATAATATTAGAAAAATAAAGATTCTTTTTTTTCATTGTTCTTGCATATTATTTCTTTATCATATCTTGTATCATATCTTATAACTTTATAGTAATAGATAGTAAAAAGTATAATTACATATGAATGCAAATATTTGTCATTCATCATTAATTATAAATCAAATTATTTTATTCTATATAAATGTACATTAAATTCACTTTAAAAAGAAAATTTTATAATTTAATAATAATCAATGTAAAATCTTATATATATAATATTATATATATAATTTTATAAATATTATATATATAATCTTATGTAAATAGTGCAACATAATAGTTATTGTAATGTAAATATGTACTTATGCGATACATACATATTGATTATAAAGTTCTTGGTATTTTTCTGTTTCTTCTTTTTGTAACAAATCATATTTTTTTTTTATAAGAAGATCTTTTTTTCTTTTATATATAAATCGAATTTCATTTTCTGCATTAGAAATTTCATTTTTTAACCTATGAGTATATAAAAAATAATATAATAATGATAATATTAATATATAATAACATATGTTTATTTTACCTTTCATATTCTTCTTTTAATTCAATTGAATTACTAATTTCTTCAAATAAATTAGTATATTCTTTTGGTGTTTTTAATATTGTGGAGTCAATAGCTCCTTGAAATATTAAAAAATTTTTGGCTTTAACATTGAGATTAAGTTTTCTTAATTCAGATAAGTATAACTGAACTACAACTACCTTGATTATAACAAAACATATATATTATTTTGTTTGTATTAATATCAAATCAAATAATATTAATAAAAGTAATTATTAAATAAATAATAATATAAATATAAATACAATAATCATATAATTATGTTATAATTAAAAATATTTAAAAAATAATATTTTCATTGTATAAAAAAATATTGTAATATAGTTAAAAAAATATACAATTCAAATTATTAACTATTATTTATTATTTAACTCAATTATGTTATTGATTTAATTATAATTTACATAATTTTTTTAAAATTTAAATTACCTGATCATTAATTTTGTATTCACAAGAAGTATGATATATACTTCTTGTAAAGCTTTTAATACTATTATCTTCAAGAGTAAAAACAGCTGTTACATATGCTCTATATTATAAATAAGAAAAATTAAAAATTTCAGACAAAAAATAATAAGTATTTTAGAAACAATATGCTAAAAAGTTATTTTTCTAATATAAATAATATTATGAATATATAAATTATATTCTTATGAAATTCTAATTCTAATTCTAATCATATATATATTTAAAATTTACTTTGATGAAATATTATTTTATTAATAATATATGTTAAAATCAAAATTTAAAATATAATTTGAAAAAGTAAATATATTAACACCTGTGTGCCATAGGTATTTCTCCATATGCACCATAAATAAGTTCATTAAATTTTTTAACACGCAAGTTTTTAGCTGATTCTCCCATTACAAAACTAATTGCATCCATGATATTTGATTTGCCTAAAATAATAATAATAAATTATTATAGTAGTTTTCATTTTTTAATTTTTTAGGATTAAAAATTTAATTAATTTTACAAAATTATATACATTGTATATATATATATATATATATAAATTAAATTGTTTAATTTTATATTAATAAAAAATAATAATTATAAAATAATTTAAATAAAGATTTTTAATTTCAATTATATATTGTATATTGTACAGTATTTTATGATATTCTTTTTTTGAATCTTAAACGGTTATCGAAAATATAATTAAAAAAAGATAGAGCTTACCAGATCCATTTGCACCTATAATTGCTGTGAAAGGTTTAATAGGCCCAATAATTACTTCTCCCTTAAAAGATTTAAAATTAAAAACTACGATATGGTTCAAATTTACTTGCATTGTAATTTTAACTTTATAAAACACTATAAGTTTAAGCGCCACAACTTTCATAAAAGATACAATATTGCCAACACTAAAATTCAATAATATACTTTATAAATCGAAAAATGCAAAAAAATTATTAAAATTCTTTCTTATTGAAAAGTATTTAATATTAATATTAATTAGCATATAATAAAATAAAAATAAGTTATTTTAAATCGGAAATGTATTTTTTATATTATTCTAAAATACTTATATTATTATTAATTTCATGATTGATAAAATAAGACATATAAATGTCGTAAAAATGTTGTAATAATTATTATAATAATAATTTATAAATTATACTTTTATAATTATATAATAATAAAATAAAAAATAAAATTTGTTAAAAAATTTTAGTAATATATAGTAATATTATATAATATTTTGTATTATTAATAATATATTAATAATTATATTATTAATAATTTTTTATAATATATATATATATATATATTAATGAAATATATATATTATATGATATACAAAACATAAAATATTAATATATAAAATATTAAAATATTATTTTTAAATAATATAAAAATTACTTAATTTTTTTATTACATGATTTATATTATTTTTCAAATAAAAAATATTTTTATATATATTATAAAGGACAAACATTTAAAAACTAATAAACAGTATATTATAATAAAATTTGTTATCCTAGAAAAGTACATGTTTACAAGCTTACAATATAAAAATTATGATTTAATATATGACTTAATTTTATACTTAACTTAAAAATTGACATATTATTTTAATTTCATACATAATTCTATACTTATATAAATAATTTATTATCAAACAACTTTTACATTACTAAAGGCAATTTTTCCTATTTAAATTTAATTTAAATAATAATAAAACTTTGAAAATAATTGAAATATATATTACACTAACTTTTTTTTAAAAAAAAAGAGAAAAAATATTAGTAAAATATTTAATAATCCAATATTTTTTAAAAATCTTTTGACTTCACAATTTCTTTTTGAAGTCTACATAATTCATAAAATATTTTATTAAATTCCGAAATAAGAAATTTAAATATTAAACATAAAATTATTAAATGTAAAATAAAATCATAAAATAAAAAATATAATTGTAATACATAATTGTAATAAATATATCCTATGCATTAATGTGCGTGGGATATGTAGTTAAATCAAGAGTTAATACTTTACTTTCCAGACATTCACCAACCTGTAATTAAGAGAAAAAAATATAACAGTGTTATAATATATGAAAATGCAGTTTTACTCACATCTGGGCAGATACCAATTAATGCATCAGCATGAGAATAAAATTCTTCTTTTAAAGATATGACAATCGTTTGTAAAGAACTTGTTTTATCACGTATGTAACTAGCTACTTTTCCTATATTAGTATTATCCAATGCAGCATCAATTTCATCCAAAACAAAAAATGGTGCAGGTTGAAAACTATAGATAGTATGTAAAATTATATATTAGAATTAATTTATATTTATATTTATATTTATGTTATAATATATTAATAAAAAATAACATATATTTACACTTAAATATATTAACAAAAATAAATTACAAATAAGAAATTAGTATAAGATAAAAAATTAATAATTAAATTTTAGTGGATTACCTATGAATTGCAAATAATAGTGCTAATGCTGCAACAGTTTTCTCCCCACCAGATAAATTAGACATTGGTTGAAATCGTTTTCCAGGTGCTACACAATTATAATTAATACCATCTAAATAAGGTTCTTCTGGATTTTCTGGTCCAAGAAATGCTTGAGCAGATTGATTCTTTGCTAAACTCTAAAATAATATAAATATTTATATACTATTTTTTATCATATGTGTATCATATATTTTTAACAAACCTTATAAATTGGATCAATTTCATTAGCTACATGTTCAAAACAAGCCATAAATCTATCGTGTCTTTCTTTTTTTATTTTTTCAAATTGTGTTTTTGCCTTTTTTGCTTTTTTACGAGATTGTTCAAATTCTTCATTAGTTTCTTGTAATTTCTCTTTAGCAAGATATAATTTTTGAATTGCCTGAAAAAAATTAAAATTTTAACAATATTTATAACTATTATGATATTTGTATATCCTTATATTATCTTAATAAAACGAAATAAATTGATTGTTATAAAATATATTTCTAATATTTTACAATTATTTTTTACCTTCATATTGGGAGCTTGAATACGTTGAATAGTACTTTGTAAATCATTAATTATTTTTGTCAATTTGTCAGTAGTTTTTTTAATATCTTCTTCTTCTATATCCTTCAAATTTTCAGGAAGAAGAGCATAATCTATAGTTATTCGTTTTTCACGTTCATATTGTTGTTGAGTATTTAAAGATGAATCATTGTTAGTGTCTGAAGTATTAGTTGTACTAGTTTCACTAGCAATATCTTCCATATTTCCATGAAGCATTGGTATTGCAATGTCTTCCATCTATATAATATTACATAATTATTTGAACAATCTTTGAAAAAATTCATAAATTGATTAATTCAATTTTCAATATACCTTGCATTGCATTAAAATAGCATGACGTTCAGCTTTCTTTTGTTCAATTTTAGTTTCAATAGCATTCAATTGTTTTTGAGCAGCTTGTATATCTTTTGCTATTGCTCCAACTTCACGTCTAGCTTTGCCTATTTCATCTTCTTTTTGATCAACTTCCATTTTTTTTGCATTTCGTGCCGATTTCAATTGTTCCATCTGAGTTTCATCATGATCTATTTCTGCTTTTTGATTAGATTCAGTTTGTCGGGCAGACTCAAGTTTATCTTCAGCATCTTGTACGGCACGTTCCCATCGTAAAACATTACCTAAATTTTATATAATATATAAAATTAATATTTTATATAAATTAATAGATTATGAGTAATTTTTTAAATATATTATTATATATTTTTTAATATATTACATTTTCTAAAAATATATAGAGAAGAATTTTAATTCTACTTACTTTCCGTATCACGTTGTTTCTCAAAATCTAATTGATTATAAATACGATTACATTGATTTTCAAATTCCATTCTCTTTTTTGCTCTTTCTTGTTGTGAACTAAAAATATAATTATAAAAAATAATAGTTTTATTCAATATAATTAAATTTAATTTTATAGATAATTTTTTACTAGAAACTTCGCTAAAAATATTACACATACCGTAATTCTCTTTCCTCATATTGTCGAATGTTGGATACACCTATTTGTTCACAGAAGCTAGCAAATACATCATCTTCAACATTATTCATTTTTTCTTTGATGTTTTGTATTTCTTGATCTCTTTCAGCCATAGTTTTTTCAATTGCAGCTATTGCTGGCTGTATACAAAAATACTAATTTAATATTTTAAAAGTTTTTACATAAGTATAAAAAAATAAATACAAAAAAAATCTACGTACACCAAACATATTTAATTCATTCTGAAGAGCATCTAATTCTGTTTCTAATTCTGCAATTTGTTTTTGCTGTAATAAATATAATTTCATAATCATATATTTATATAAAAGAAATTTTTATTAAATTATTGATAGATTTTTTAAAGATATTATTATTACTACATTATTATTATTATTATAATATGATATATAAATTATATTTACCGTAGCAGCCAAATCGCTTTTATTATATTTTAAACGTGTTTCCAATCCTCGTATTTGAGATTCAACTGTATTTAATTCTGATTCTTTTCGTGATTTTTTCAATGATTCACGCAATTCTTCTGTTAATTTTTCCTACAAATTTATTTAATATTTACAATTATATTTATATTACTATGATACAATTTTATATAAAATAAAATATATGTAAACTGTACATGAAATTAATATCTTACTTTCTGTGCTTTTAATTGAGACATTTGTTTTTCATCCCATCTTTTTGCTTTTTTTGCAAGATCTAAACTACCACCAGATATTATTCCGGCTTTTTGATAAAATGTTCCATCTAATGCAACACACTGTAATTATACATGTATATATTATTTAATTATTATAATTCTTAAAAAAATATCCTTATAAAATAGCATACATACATCATATCTTGCTTTTTTATCCATTTCATAAGCTACTTTATTTGCATCTTCAGGTGTTTCACATACAAGTGCATTGTTTGTAGCAAATAATACAGCTCTATCAATATCTTTGGGTGAAAAATGTAATACATCATATAATAATTTTACATTTTTAGGTTCTTGAATATTTCTGAAAAAAAAAAAAAAAAAAAATTGAAATTATATAATAAAACATTATAATCTTTATAATATAGAAATAAAAACAATATTTTATACATATATATATTCTCCTTATATATATGTATTCTTTCTCTCTCTCTCTCTCTCTATATATATATATATATATATACATATATATATACATATATAATTATATAATTATTATTATATATATATTATTATATATTATTATATATAATATTATTATATATAATTATTATTTAAAATAGAAATAATATTAAATAAATTTTTAAATAAGTTATATAAAAAATATTATTTAATTAATTTCTAAAATTAATAATTTTTACTTACATACCTAAGTCTTTCTTTTAATGGTTTTGCTTGAATGTAATCAAGAGGGAGAAATGTTTCTGGTTCAAGATATTGCTCTTTAAGATATTGAATACATTGTCTAGCTGTTTTTTCAGTATCAACAACAATAGCTTCCATATATTTTCCAAGAACTTTTGTAATTGCAACATTATATCTTTTGTGAATAGGTTCACACATATTGTACATACGATCATACTAAGAAATAATTATAATTAATAATAATTATATGCTAAATATTGTTAAATTAATATAAAATAAAATATATTAAATAGTATTTTAAAAAATTAATAAAATATTAAATCTAATTTAAGCTTACCACTCCAGGAAAAAGGCGTTTAAAATTTTCCACAATCTCGGTTTTTTTTTTAGTTCTTGATACTTCATGTTTGTCAACTTTTGCATCACCTAGTTGTTCAGAAATACTTTCTAATTCTCGCTGTAAATTTTGTATTTTATCTTTTGATGTACCAACATCAGATTGTAAATCGGCTCGTAACTTTTTCTGATCTTCTAAGGCAGCTTCTGATGTTCTTATATGCTCTTCTAATTTTTCCACTCTTTTAAGAGCTTCATCTCGCATATGACCTTTTTGTTTATGTTTATTTTCTATTTCTGTCTTCTTTCTTCCTTCATTATCAAGTCTATCTTGATCTGATTTTTGTTCTCGATTAATAGAATCAAGAAGTTGTAAATATCTTGCTGATTGTTTACCTGCTTCTTCCTTCAAGCGATTATATTCTCTAACCTTGAATTAATTTTATATTTATTGTGATTTTTATCCTCAAATAAATATTTAAATATATATCTTATGAATATAACTATAAAAGTTAAATTAATTACATATCATTATAATATAATATTAAAAATGTAATATATAATATTATTTCAAAGTAAATTATTTTATAAAATATAATATAATATATAATATTATCATTAAATTAATTTTATTTAATCTTTTTCTAACCTGTTCATCTTCAAGTTGCACATCTCTTCCTTGTAATTGTGATTGACCAGCAATACTTGCTTCATAAGCTGCTTTAGCTTCTTCAACTTGTCGTAATTCTTCTTGAAGTTCATGTATGTCTTTCTTATGAGCTTCATCTGCAATACGTGCTTGAGCTAATGATTTTCTAGCTGATTCTACTTTTTTCTGCATATGTGCAACACGTTCTTTTGCTTTAATAAATGTGGGTCTTTTTTTTGTTATTTCAACTTCTACTTCTCTAATATCCTGCTCTATTTTAGCAAGATCTCTTCCCAATTTTCCAGCTTCTTTCTTTTTTTCTTTTAATAATTCCTCTGCTTTTTCTTTTTTCTTTTCAATTTTTTCTATTTCATGTTGTTTTTTCTTTTGTAAAACTTCTAAGTTCTCTGTACTTTTTTCATTATGAAATGAACGAAATAGTTGAAGTTCTACTTGTTTCTCTATCTATAAATAAAAAAATTATGATTTATATTTATAAATTACATTTAATAAAATGAATAAACAAATAAATAATTTATATATTTTACATATTCTTCTTTTAAACGTTGATACTTTTCAGCTTCTTCTTTTTCAAGTTTTGCTTCTTTCCGTTCTGCAGCAATACCTTTCTTTTTTTGATATGAAAATTGAGTTTCTTCTTCTGCTTTTAACATTTCTGTTCTTAGTCTATAAAATAAAAAATATCATATATATTCTAAAAAACTTATATAGATATATAATTTACCTTTCGTATTCTGCCTTTAATGCTCCAGAATTACTAATTTCTTCAAAAAGTGCAGTACGTTCTTTTGGATTTTTCATAGCTATTGATTCAACAGCTCCTTGAAATACCAGAAAATTTTTTGCTTTAACATTAATACCGAGTTGTTCCAGTTCATTAAGATAAACTTGGCTAGTAACAACCTATATAAAAAAAATTGATAAATTTTCTTTAAATTTATAATTAAAATATAATTTAAAAAGATATAAACGTACATTATTATTTATTCTATGTTCTGAAGAAGATCCTTGAACAGAACGCATAAAACTTTTTTCAGTACCATCTTCTAATTCAAACACAGCAGTTACAGATGCACTGTAATTTATAATTACAAAAAATATTGAAAAATATAGATTTTTTATTAAAATTGAATTTAAAAAATAAATTAATAAATAGAAGAAAGAATAACAATATATTTTGCATTGATAAATAATTTATAATAAAATATATAATTATATTTTATAATTATAATTACATTATTCAATAATTCAAAGTAATTGAAAAATTAAAAGAAATTGATTTCAAATTCAAAATATTTTTAAAATAAAAATATATGATGAAAATCATATGTAATGGAAAATTATTTATATAAATTAATTAAAAATTAATATAAAATATTAAAATATCACATATTATATTAATTTTTCAATAAAATTTAAATATTATATTAAAATAATATATATTTCTAAAATAACACAAAAAAATTCACAGATACCTTCGAGCAACTGGCATCCCTATTGAAGCTCCATGTATTAATTCACTAAACCGTTTTACTCGTAAACTACTTGTTTTTTCTCCCATAACAAAACTAATTGCGTCCATAAAATTTGATTTTCCTATATTAAAAAGATATATATATAATATATAATAAATGTAAAATTATTAGAATTGCTTATACTATTCTAACATAACCTACCAGAACCATTTGGACCAACGACAGCGGTAAATGATTTTAAAGGTCCTATAATAAGCTTTCCTTTATAAGATTTGAAGTTTTCCACTTCAATATGCTTTAAAAAAGCCGGCATTTTTAAAAATATGAAAAAAAATTCACAAATAACAGCAAAGTGGCATAATTGGCGCCATAAAGTTTCCAACACAAACAAGCATTATACATCAACAATTGGTTTTTCGACTGTTATGAAGCTAGTAACATATATAACATATATGTTGTTAACTTCATTCATTAAAAATTATAAATATTTAATTATAAATTTGTAAATATATAATTTTATGCACAATAGTTTTTTTTATTTATCTTTTAGCATCTAAATGAAATATAAAATATTTATTATATATTTTAGAAATATTAATAGATTATAAGAACATATAAAAACAAAATACTAAATTAAATAAATAAAAAATACTAAACTAAATTAATACTAAATTTATAATTTGAAAAATGATTTACAGAATTTTATCAAAAAATAAAAAGAATTAATAATTTTTTTTTTATAATGAAAAACTACAAGTGTCGAATTATATACATTATACATACATTATAATATATATAAGTGTAATATATTAATTATTTAATAATGTATTTTATATAATATTTTTCAATATAAAAAAAAATTATATATATTTTTCAATATAAAATAAATTACAGAAAAACATAATATAATTAAAAATTTATAAACAATAGAAACATTAAATGAAAGACATTATATAAAATTTTTGAGATATAATATTTTATTGCATAAATTATAATACTACAATTTTTTTTTAAATGAAAAGTAAATATTAAAGATTAAAATAGTCAATTTACAATTTTTTAAGTTTGTCATATAATATTCATTAATATGCATTTTATAATTTAATATTTTCTACCAAAGAACAAGAAAGACCTGTATTATCAGGTTCAATATTTAACTCTGTAATTATTCCATCATCAAGAACCATTGAGTATCGTTTACTTCTTTTTCCACCCAGAACTGGTAAATCTATAGATAATTCTAACGCATCTGTAAATTGACCTGCAGGATCTGCCAACATACGTACCTATGTGAAAAAACAGAATATTTAGATTATAATGTATGTTGCTTATAAAAAATATATACATATAATTAATATATACATATAAATATATACATGTAAATATATACATATATCTAATATTACCTTGCCTTCTGCACCTTGTGCTTTACCCCATGCTGCCATTACAAATGGGTCATTTACAGAAATACAAAAAATTTCTGAAATTCCTTTAGATTTTAAATCTGAAGCTTTTTGTATATAACCAGGAAGATGTGTCTAAAATAATATTAAATCTTATATCAGTATTTTATATAAATAAATTTTATTTTTTTGTTGAAATAAATTAAACTTGTACTATTTTACTATCACTTTTCATCATATTTATAAGCAAAATAAAAATTCATTCAAAAATTTATAATCTATAAAGAATAATTTAAGAATAATCATACCTTTGAACATCCTGGTGTAAAAGCTCCTGGTACTCCAAAAACTATGACTTTTTTTCCATTGGAAATTTTAGCAAGATTCACTTTATTTGTTGGAGAATCTTCAAAAAGTTCAATTGTGGGTATTTTTTCACCTACCTAAGTTTATTAAAATTAAATTTATTAAGATAACTTAAAAAATATATATTTAATTTTTATCAATTTATAAATAATGAATAAATGAGATTATTATGATTATTTTATCATTATTTTATTATTATTTATCATAAAACTTACGATAACCATGTTTTGAGATGATATTCGAAATTGTCTTATAAAATAACCAAATGAATGTCGTCCACAAAAAAAAATTGTACGATTTATAAGAGAATTCATCTGCATATATAATTAATACCGTAAACCAAATAATCAACTATTTTTCATAAAATACAATTTAAAAGAAATTGCTTAATTAGAACACTATTGGGAATTGACTAAATGAATATATGTTATTGCGCAATCTTTTCTATTTATTACATAAATATAATTATTCTTTTTTGGTTATATATTTTCATTTTTCATACTTATTTCAATTATGTAGTATAAATTATTCAAAAATATTAATATGTCAGTTAATTTTAAAAACAAATATTCATAATTTTTTTGCCTATCGTATAAAATAAGATTAGTTTTCTAATTGAATCGATATAATTTTATAAAATATGTCACAAAAGAATTTTTTATTGCGAATCACAATTAAAACATATAAATCATAACGAAATTTTATGAAAAATATGATTATTAAATAGTTATTTCAAATAAAAACACTATAAACTATATAAATATTTTTAAAATTTAAATATTCCCGCATAAAAATTTTATATAGATTTAATTAGAGAAAAACTTTTTTTTATCAATTTCTATTAATTACTTTTTATTGTATATATCGTTATTTTATGATATTATTTTAAGGATAATTTTCAAAGCACGATAATAATTTCCTATAATAAAATATATTTTTATTTTATATTATTTTATATTATTAGAAATTATAAATTCATAATAAATATTTTATATTTTTATTAATATTTTATATCTATTATTATAATTAAATTTTCAATTATAACAAAAATAAAAATAAAATAATTTTGATTAAACGCAAAATTAAGCTGCAATTATTTTGAGCTATAATGTGGTGCACTCTGTAGGTAATAAATCAAACTTACGTGTGTCTAGTAAGTAAATAGAATACTTGATATTTTATGATTTTTATTTAAATTTTTAATAAACTATATAATAGCTAATTATTTAACAAGATTTTTTAATTTATAATATACATATATTATAAACTGATGTTTAAAAAATAAATAAATTTTTGTTTTAAATTTAATAAATAATATTTATACTGATATTTATATAAGTTGTTCGATATGAAAAAATTTGGTCATTTTTATACATATTATTTATAAAATTTTTTTATATTTTAAAATAATTATTAATAGTTCTTATAAAAAATATTTATAATTTATAAAATTTCGCTATATATTTATAATAATATTAGCTTAATTAAACAACTCTATTAAATAGAATTAAAAGAATAGATGTACTTATTATAATAAAAAAAAAGTTGCAAACGATTCATCGGAATGTAAATGATTTGAAAAAACGTAGGTATTGAAGAATCGGCGCAAGTCTATAGATACGGTAATATGAGCCAAATTTTTGAAGTGAAAGGGTCGAAGAATCGGAAAGAGAATTACTTTGAGAGTACGCAGAGCATAGAGGTTGGAATTGAATACGACATTGCTAGGTGGAACTATATACGTCCGGGTCATTAAAAGCGGTACTTCTGAACCCTACAGATACCGTCATCACAATGCATTGCACTGTGAATAATATGCTCTATTTACAAATTAAAATATCCGATTTCAAAATATTCCACGGTATTTAATCAATATTGGCCCCATCTGCATTTTACTTGGTCTTTATATTTTTTTTGTAAATGTCATAATAGATTTTTTATCTTATTTTTTTATCTTATATTAGTTTAAAAATGTTTTGTATTGATAATATTGGGAGTTAATAAATTAGCAAATAAATAAAATAACTATTTTCAGTAATAAATAAAATAACTATCATGTAAAAAATATACGAAAATTTTAAGTTAAATTTTTTAAAACAATTTTTTTTTTATAAAAAATATCTATTGATATTTTCCAAGTAAAGAAAAATCATAAATCTTTTTAACCTTTTTAAAAATTGTTTCATGCGCATTCTTCAAGTGCAAAAAACGGTACTTCGAGAAAAAATAGAGTTGAAAAGTCAATTTTTTTAAGTAACGGATTTTTTTAGGTTTACGATAGCATTGTTTATTTTCGAATAAACATTGGATTTGAAGTTTAAAATGTTCTCGTCGTCACGTAAATTTTTTGTGTAATAAAACAAAATTTAGCTAAACAAAAAAATTATTTACTATTTTATTTTCTTTTCTCAAAAAAATATATATAAAAAATTGGTATTATAAATTATTTTTCCGCTACTTTTTTTAACGGTACCTTCTAATGACAAAAAACTAATCCCACTATCCTTCCCGTAGTAACGGAAAAAACTGGACTTTTTTAGCCAGTCAATTTTTACCGATATATAAAAAATGATAAAAAAAAGAGATATTTATATTGTAATTTTAATTTTTTCATTAGAATATCAATTTTTTCCTAATAATAGTTTTTAAATTAAAGATTTTTTTTAAGAAAAATGAATTTAATCACATTATTTATAATTATTGCTTTATTAAATTTTTACTATTTGTTTAATTATATGTTCTTTTTACATTCGATTAATTAATAAATTTATTTATTATAATAAACAATTAATTAATAAATTTATGCATTAAAAGTAAAAAAATTAGAATAGATATTTTTTGTATTCGTTTTTTTTTTATAATAAAAATTACAAGCAAGATAAATGAATAAGAAATATACATAATTATTTTAAAAAATTTTCTATGTCTCGACTGGAGCACAAATTACAGGGCATCATGTAAGTAGAAACCGATAATATCACATTCCATTGTCATTTTGTAGAGGTAACACAATATAAACGCAGACAACCAGATTCTCGTTAAGTATGGCCCGAAGGCTCTAATTAAAATAATAAACGGAAAATTCCGAGTTTCCATCATTTATGGAAAGTTCTGTTTCCAGTGTATTCTCGCAAACGCGATTTCCTACAGATAAATGGACAGGAATGCTGCTTTCGCCTCCGCCTCTGTATACATATAAATGTTTCTATATTACATCACGAAATTGCCTCGACGTAAGAGACATGGATATTCTAATTTCAAATTAATACAAAATTGATAAAATATAACGATGTTAAAAAAAGAATAAATAATAGATAAATTAAAAAAAAAACGTATTTTATTATTCATATAAGAACAAAAATAAGAAGAAAAAAACATAAATTAATCAAATTGATCTTTAATAAATAGAAAAAGAAATGGAAATAAAAGGAAATGAAAATTGGAAAATTACAAAAAATGATTAGAGAAATATATAATAAAGAGATTTAGATCCAGAGAAATTGAAAATAATAATAAAGAGAAAATAAGGATGGAGGAAGGGGAAGAGGGAGACAAAGAGACAGGGTAGGAAAGTAGGTGTAGAGAATGAGGGAATAGGGAAGGGACTAACCGCGAAGAGGAGTTGGCGTTTTCATCGAAAAGGAAGGTTAGTTCTAGCGTCTCGTTACAGCGGTTGGTTGCTGAAAGCGTGGATGACGCGGAAGTGGTATGAGGCGGCGGCGGGTGAAAATTCCCGGAGGGTGAAGCGGTCCTGCCGTGTTTTTCGCCGATTGAATCAATTAAAGAGGAAAAACTCCCGGGGTAAAATATTCGAGACGTGTCCTTTCAGTCTTGTACCGCGAATACGTGCGTGCTCGTATGTCCGTACCAATCGAGACGCCGACATGATGGTTCGCCTTCGGAATTACTGGACCTATAGTGGACTTTGAACAATTACTTCTCTTTTCCTCTTCCTTTTCCTTTTATTTTCTTTCTCTTCTCTCCTTTTGACCACCTCTTCGGAAAATAAGAAAAAAACGGTCCAATTGTTTGAAAATGTTACATTTGAATAACTATACGAGTTTGTAACGATACATTTTTCTTTGACAATAATGTAAAACTTTTAGCGATAAAATTTTAATTGAGTTAGAAATCAGTGTAAACTAAAAATAAAATGATTTAATCATTATGATAAGAAAATGCAATTTTTTTTGGCATTATTGAATGATTTTATAATAATTTTTAAAATTATTATAAAATATTTCAAATATTAATTATCTATTGATTTTACTTTAATGACATAAAATATAAAAAATAAACAATTTTTTCAACAAAGTTAATTATATTGTTTTATATATTATAAGAAAGTTGCATTTTTTTTTCTGTTTTCAACAAAAGCAAGTAAATAAATATATTTTATTGTGTAAATTATAACATAATGATTAAAGTAATAAGATAAGAGATATAAATAATATAAAAGTATAGCTTAAAGAAAAGAGGAAATAAAAGAGATTGTAAGACAGTGTCAGGCAACAGAGTTTAATCTCTTAATTACCGAGAAATAATTTCATGCTGGTATGCTAAAGTCGTTGCAAAGATTAATGGTAACAGTACACTGATAAATCTTCCATCCGGCTTGTTTGTTAAATAATATCATCGTTACCCAGATACAAGATTGTGAACAGTTTCTCTTGTTTCATCTGCATACATGTGACTATTCTCAAATATCTTTTCGTGGTAGGTATATAAAGGCAGATGCAATAAAAAATCTTGGAAATTTCATGAAATTTAATATTTAATAGTAAAACATTCTATCGATTTAAAATATGAAAATGTGAATATGTCGCAAGAAATAATATAAATAAATCTTTTTAAATTATTGATGTTATAAAGATAAAACAAGATTGATAGAGAAAGATGAGGAAGGGAGGGGGGGAGGGGGATAAATAAAAATCCAAAATTGGATATATGGCTCAAATGAATGGGAATTGTTCTATTGTAAGATAAGAATTATGACATCTAGCATGATTCGAATGAATCTCAAGAGATTATGTGATTAGTTTCAGATAGAAAATGTTGTAATTTTGTTTATAGAGATTAAAAATTTCAAATTTAAAAGTTTCAATGTTTTATTGGTAAAATAATTGTTTTATATCATTTGCATTTAAAATTTATATATGCAAATAAAATCTACTAAAATATAAAGTGTATTGATTTTATATTCTATAGTTCTTAAACATTTTTGATGTAATTTGTATATTTTTCTAATGCATATTGAAATATAAATATTTAATGTTTAGTAAATTGTACAAAACTAGATATTTGATTATGGAGCAAAATTGAATATTCAATTAAATTTTTTTTTCTTATCATTGAAACCAAATGTTATTTTTTTTTTATGATTTTTATAATATATGTTTGGTAAATCATAATATATATAAATATTTAAATTAATAAAATAAGATAAAAATCGATAATCACATCGAATCATCGAAATAAATTAAATAATATAAATAATAATGATTTTTTTATAGCAATAATTCAATATAAGTAATATCAAATTCGATATTATAATTCTTCTCATTCAAATTCTAATTTATTTGCGATTTCTATTTAAAAAATCTATTAAGCAGCACAATAAATTGTAGTATTTTTATTTAATCTTTTTTGTTTCATATAATTTTTTATGCTAATATAATATAATTATTTATATTTTTATTTTTTATTAACTTTGACATATAAATATTTAATATTCGTTAAATTGTTTCAAAGTTAAAATTGATATTGGAAGAAAATACGATATTAGTAAATATAGTTTTAATAAAAATTTTAGTGAAAATTTTGAATTATATCATTTTTTAAATAAATTGAAATATTTTAAATTAAAATAGGTTAAAATAGATTAAAAAAATTTGTCAATAAGTTTTGAAATAGAAATTAATATAATTATATATAATTTTTGAAAAAATTAATTTTATATAAAATAAATACCTGTATAGCGGAAATAAAAATATTAAAGATAATTTAATATAACATCCACATAATTTATTTACATAACATTTAATCTAAAAATACAATAAGTTTATATTTTTCTTTTTATACATTAAATAATTAATATCTATATCGGAAATCAATAATAAATCTATGTGCCTTAGAAAAATCCCCAGACAAATACTCACGCCATCTAGTTATATACTATCATTATTAAAAAAAAATCTATGGATTTATACATGTAAGTATATACATGGTATTGGGTATATTATTAAATATTTTTTGAACACATAAATCTAATAATTGAAATTGAATATTTAATTTAATTTAATTATTTTATTCAATTTAATAAATTTATTTAACGTGAAACTTATATTTATAGTTCTTTATTTAAAATCTATGTGCTTTAGAGAAATTGTTTGTCGTAAGTATAGATAAGCAAATTTCGGAACAATTACTTGTGACAACCTATGAACGCTCGAAAAGGATCGATTCAGCAGATATTGAAATCGACCGACGGATTCCTAATTGACAGTTCGCATGATACAGTTTCAATTTCAACCACGATTTCAACATTCGCTATTCTTATATGTAAGTATTATAAAGCTATAAAATATAATTTTAAAAAATGAATTTTAAATGCATAAATTATTAATATATATATAATCTTTATTTTTATTTTTTTATCAGTATCATTTAAAATTCATGTTTATTAATTTCAAATTAGAAAAATAATATTTCATATATATCAACCTAATACTAATAAAATAATTAAGTATTTACTTAACCTAAATGAATAATAAATGAATAATAAATATTTGTGTTTATTAAAAGATACCAAAAATCTACTGCTATTCAATCGTGCACATTACATCAAAATTTTGTTCTTATTTATTATGTAGCATGTGTACTTCTATGTATGAATGTTGAAAGGATGGAAATTGATAAGATTTCTATTGAGAACATTATATGACATACTGAAATATGTAGAAGTTATAACTATTTTATTATTATTATTATTATTATTATTATTATTATTATTATTTTTTTTTTTACAATATATTAAGAAATATTTGAAATTTTGAAAAAGAAAGAGAAAGATTCATTCTTCTTTATGTAGAAATATCGTAATAATATTATTATTTTTAATCGTAATAATGTTATCATTTATAGATATTATTATATGACAATATTTATATGATCATGATACAGCACATTTATAAGCAGAATATTATAATTATGAAATGGATGATTTCTATTTTTTCTAGAAAATAACAATTATTTGTAAACATGACAATTATTTGAAATTAATGGAATAGAGGTAAATCCGGTAACATAAATAAAAGATTTTCCGATTTCGTATATGATTAAATATGTTACAATAATGATCATGATTATTCGAAGAAACTTAAATAAATTTTGTCAATCTAATTTCCCAAGTCAAATCGTGGTATCGTGTTAAGTCTTTCAGAAAATTTTAAGGTAAAAGTTCTTCACTTTCCAATTTATTATCACTGGTCATATTTTAACTATTATAGTGTGAAAGCAGTTGGTTAAAACGTGATAGGTTGAAATTTTCGTGGTAACGTAGTGGGTTTCGCGAGAAGGATTATCGAAACAAGTGTCCTTACCGGATATTCCTCATTTATATGGATATCTCTGTCTATAATTTTGAAACATTATCTCTTCTCTTTCTGGACATAAATATATCGAGAGAAATATGTTTTCGAGAATTATGATTTTCCAAAATATATACAATTATAATTTATATTTCATTTTTATTTTAAAGGTTTATAAAATTTATATTTAAGTCTTAATGAAATAGAATAAATAATATTTACATTCCTATATAACATTAAATTTCTATATATATAATTTCATAAGTTTTTATTATCCTTGTAGCAAACATATTTCTTTGAGTGCAAAGAGCTGTATACATATAATATGAAGAAAAGAAAGAAATTGAAGTATGAAGTATGAAGTTGTCGAACTTTCTCCAAAAGAGTAAGAGAATGAAGTAAGAGAGTAAGAGAAATGGTGAAAAAAGTAATGAATGAAAGAGAGAGAAAGACCCGTATCCTAAGCATGCTGTGAGGTGGTGCGAGGTGGTGCAGCATTCTGTCTGTTAGAGGGATAGGAGGCGCGGCGCAGCGTGGCGTGGCGTGCGCGCGCTTCTTACCCCCTGTAGGTTGGTGGCACCCCTACCTCGCGAGGGCCGTTTGTTCGGTTCGGTTCGAGTTTACAACCCTGCTGGGCCGCAAAATTTACGGTGCCCTCTTAAAAGCGATCCAAACACGTACCGGTCCATTTGGACTATCTTCCAGGAGTATGGTCCGCTTTGCCACGCGCTTTGCCTGATCGTCTACGATCTTCTGTCTTTTAAACTTACTCACTTCCTATATCTTTACTTTTCGTGAATCTCGTTCACTTTTTAATTTTTTTGCTTTATTATGAAAAATTTTTATGAAGCAATTTTTATATACATAGCAATTGTATATTTATGAAATTTCCTATCGCATTTCTTTTGTTTTCTTACCATCATTTAAAAAAGAATATTTTGATTATATTAATTTTACACAATATAAAAAATATAAAAAAAAAATAAAAATATAATGGCTAAATATAGTTTATAATATTCATAATCATTTATTGAATAAGAAAAATTAATAGATAAATAATGATCGTCATGAAAAATGGAATGTCACATATAAATATGTATTGATTCGCATGATTCGCATAATTCGCATGATGGCCAATGTGTTAAACTCTTGGATAGATAAAATTTATGTAAGAAAATATAAAATATTCGCTCATAGAATAACACAATTTGAAAGCTCGAAGGGCTTGTATTATTCAATCAACTGCAATAAGAGACCTCTCATGTGCAAGCTCGTTGTGTGTAATCAAGTTAAAAATTTATATAAAACACTGCCGGATGATAGTGGGTGGAGTGACATAAACTCGGTTACATAAAACAAATGCGGGGACACGCGAAAGGGAAGCCCCTTTGTATCTCTGGAGCCAGTGTGCCATAGAGGAAACCCTTTTGAGGAATCTTTACATATGCATGGACTACCAATGATACCATAGAAAATCATCACTCCCTACATCATCTATTACGGCTTATTATACTTTTCATATGTCATAACATAATAAAATTTATAAGAATATTGAACTCTTCTCTTTCTCTTATAAAGAAAATACTTGTACTACTTATCTTATATTTACATATTATTAATTGTTAATTATATTTAGTAAGAGATAGATATTTTAATCTCAAGTGCAAGTCTCAACTGCTTTTGAAATGCTGTTGCGCAATATTTATTATTACATTTTCCAAAAATTAAAATATATCAACTGTTTCTGATAAAGAACAATTATTAGTTTTATCTTATTAATTTTATCTACTTAATTAACGCAATTACATTAAAGGAATTGACACAATTATGTTCGAAAAAACTTATCAAAGTCAATTTAACTTTATACCATTTCAAATTAATACCATAACAAATCTATGAAATCAGTATTCGATCAATTATTATCGTTTAATTATAAATTAACTATGCATTTATTTTTACTTTTATGAAAAATGATTTCTTCTGTTCTTCTCTTCGAAGAGATTGAACTTTTTCCGTATAATATCAATTGGGTTTGAATTTAAAATCATAACCGACTAGCGGTTAACTTAAAGAAAGAGTAAATTTTTATAAAAGTAAAAACAAAATACAAAAAAAAAAAAAGGCAAGGATGATTTATTACCATTGTGAACGTTTTCGAATTTTTTGAAGTATTTCGAAAAGTTTCCCGCTCGCCTAACTGCGGTAACCGGCGAAACGACTCTTGGCTTACCGCATGTGTCGTAAAAGTTTTTAGGTTCCCAAAAATTTGTGGAAATTCAGGGAAACGGAGATGAAAAAAAGAAAAAGCAATGGCGAGATAAGAGGCACGGTAGCTGTTTTGTAACCTTCTATAAAAGTTATAGGATGGGACTCGAACCGCTGTAACATTTCAAAGATTTTGGCATCACTAATGATTTATGATTCTTTTCTGATCCAACTTTCTGACCCTAGTTTCTCTATTGTTTCTTCAGTTTTTTCTTTAATAATATTTTTATTACAAATATTTTTCTAAATCTATTATTTAATTTGGATATTAGATTTGTCATTTTTCAATTTGACTAATCTTTTGGTTAATCAATCAGCTTTTAATTTAATTACATATAAAAAGACATTGATAACTAAAATATACTTCAAATGTGTAACATATCTGTTGTACAATGAAGATCAAGAACTCAGTGTAAGGAAATATATATTTGTAAAAACTGAGTGGTAAGAATGTATCTTGTGCATATGTCTTTGAGAATATGATAGCGAACTAAACTGGTTTAAACTCGTTAAAACTCATTGGCCTGAGTCATAAAAGATCAGAGAATCGTCTTGTGTCGTGCTTAAAGTTCAGTGCTTAAAGTTAGTGTTGAGAATCGTAATTTTAAAAAATTGTTAAGAATATTTTATTTATTTATTTTAAAACTTGCATGTGCGTAGCATTAATTTCCAATTATACATAATTCATATGAATATAGTGATATTTATATTTATACTGGTACAGGGTCAATCTCATTATCTTAATATTTGCCATTTAAAACTGCTTCCACGAAACATTCGTTTATCTTTCTTTTATCCGTGTTATCTTTTTTTTTTTTTTTTTTTTATTTCTTCGCTATATTTCGCAGTTGGAAAAAAGTATAATCGAAGTGTATATAAAGATTAAAATTCAATTTCAAATGGATAATTGATTAATTGGATAATTATTATGAATCACTTTATATGTTGAATTAATATATATGTACTTTATATAAGTTTTGTTCAAGCAGTTATTAAAAATTATAAGAATTAAGACATTATAATCGACAATTTTTCGAAGAGAAAAATAATATTTGTGATAAACTTTTATTATTCGAGTATTCGATAATTATTATTCAATATATTTTTTAGAATGGAAATAAAAATCGATGAGAATATTTTTGAGAAAGTGCTTCGAAAGAAATTACCGAACGAGATCGTTCAAATTCTGGAAATTAAACGTCACTGTATGTCAGAGAAAGGATTAAATTTCCTCAGTGATTTATATATAATGCATGTGAGATATACGATTATTTCTAACAATAAGAAAAATGAAACAAAATCGGAACGTTCGATCAATTTTATTATTAAATCCGAACCTCTGAACGGATTGTCGTGCGAGATCGCTCGCCAACAAAATGTATTCCAGATCGAATTGAAAGTTTTACAAGATATTCTGCCGAGAATAAAGGAATTTATCTCTCATCAAATTGGACCGAATTTATTATACTCTTCTGATAATCCTCCACTTCTCATTATGGAGAATTTAAAAGACAGAGGATTTATCATGAAAAATCGTCAAAAAGGATTATCACGTGAACATTGTTCTTTACTTATAAAACAAATTGCGAGATTACACGCTGGATCTGTTGCAATTTTTGAAAAGGTAGGTAGCCACATCGAAGATTATATTTTAAATAGGAATATTTATCGATATTTTAATTTTTAAATTTACGAAACTCGAATCTAAAACTTTTTAGATTCGTATTATTTTCCAATTGTAAATTTGTTTTTAATATTTAAAAACTTTACGAGTGTTTAATCAATATTAATAAAGATTGATCTTACAGGATCCAGAATTAATTAAATTTTTCGAAGATGGTGGCATCGTGTCGGTTAAATGTCCTCAAATTTTTATACGAATGATGGAAGTAAGTCTTTTACGGATAGGTAATCAAATACAAAAATGGTCAGATGAAAAGTGTGCATCTACAGCGAGCAAGTTAATAAAATTAGCAGAAACTATCGGATCACGATGTACGGATGTCTATAATTATGATGAGAATGAATTCTGTGTATTAAATCACGGTGATTGTTGGATCAATAATATGATGTTTAAAGAAAATGAGAAAGGTCAACCTATCGATGTTTTATTGGTAATATTTTTTTTTTTTCCATGTATATTAATAAAGAGTAAGGCGAGAGTATGATTTCTTTCTCTTTTAATTAAATTTATTATATACTTTAGTGGAATCGTATTTTTAATTTTGCTTCTTCATGATTGTACAATATAATATTTTTCAGGTTGATTATCAAATGTCTGTTTATACATCTCCAGCTATCGATTTATTATACTTTTTGAATATTTGTCCAGAAATTGATATAAAATACGATAACGACGATTATTTCCTCGGGATATATTTGGACACTTTAGAGGAAACTATGAAAAATATCGATTGCAAAAGAAAATCACCGACGATGAGAGAATTAAAAGCAGCGTTGTATAAAAGAAAAATATACGCTGTTTTTGCTGGAATCGTGCTTAATTTACGAATGCTGGCAAATAAAGAAGATACCGAGGATTTTGACGATTTATTTGGCAAGTTAGGTGAAACTAAAATGAATGTTTTCAAAAGTCCAGACGCGGTGAAATTAGCTCAAAAAATGATTCCAATCATGAACGAAAGAGGTTACTTCGATTGAAAAAACGTATTTGAAATAATATTAAGACAAAAGAAAATTTCTAAAATTTTAATTCTCTATAAATAAAATTTTTTTAAATAATAAAATTTTAACTGATACAAACATGACAATGTTTGAGATAAATATGAAATTTAGAGATCAATAAATATTATTTTTATTTATAATAATTTTTAATACTTATTTATTTTAATTTGATTACATTATCATATTTTACAAAAACATTTCCTTATTTAATTTAACGTCACTAGTCATTCCGCCGAATAACACCTTAATCTTTTAATTCTTTTTATCTCATCTATGATCGCAAATTATTTAAACGTTACAAAAGAAGCAAAAAAAAAAAAAAAAAAATTTAGAAAAACAAAAAATTGAAAATTATAATAGAAAATCATATTATAAAATCTTATTAATATTTTTCATTTGAAAATTTGCTATTAAATCTCGTATTCCCTCAATGACTTTTTATGTAATTTTAATTTCACAGGTTTTCATTTACTTGATCAACAATTAAGAGGATTTTCGATTGCAGTGAATTGAAGATTTCTCTCCCAGCGAGGAAAAAGTAGCTCGCTTCGACACAGTTTGATGAACTTTCGAAAAGATCCTTGGAGGGCGAACGCTGCGACCTTGGCGGTCAGCCTGTAGGAATTGATTTATAATAGGGCAGTAAAGCAGTAGGCTAAAAGGTCTCTGAAAGCATCGTCTCGGTAACCTACATCGTGAACAGAGAAATTGTTGTGGCAAGCCTCGATGGGGTGGCTTTTGCCTCGAGGTGAATCTTCGCTACCGGGACGACGAAGAGAAACGCGTTGGAACAGAAGTCATCTCCATGAGAAGAGAGAGAGAGAGAGAGAAAGAGAGAGAAAAAGAGAGAGAGTGTGTGTCTTTAGCCGGTACCGAGGTATTTGCACAAGTTTCTCCCTTCCTCGTGCAACTTCTTGTTTGCGCTGACCTGGAAGTTGCACGTAGTCGACTGGGAGTCGAGGGATTCGTAAATCATAGTAGAAAGGCGAATTGGAAAAATTCGGTAGCCGATTCTTGGTTCTCCGCACGAGCTTCGAGAAAGTTAGGGAGAGGAAGAAGAGGCGCGTCGGGGGAGAAAATAAAAGGATAATGGAAAAACTAGACGTCCGTGAAGTATTTGGGTTATTCGGTCGTCAGTGGCAGAAAATTCCGGTAGCGGGCCGCGATTAGTTCCGAATCGGGTAGAAAATGACGTTAAAGTAGAAATTTTGTATCTTCGTTTCGGTATTATCGATCGTTTTCAATGCTTGGAATAAAATCTTTTGCCTCGTAACAAACATTTGTATAAATATTTAACAATAGTGTGTGAATCTTGTTAATTTTTATATTAAGAAACTTTTTTTCTCGATATAAAATGTTAGGTGAAGAGAGGATGAAAGAAATTCGGTCGGAATTCTCATAGGGGTTACTAATCCTTCGATTTTTCAGGTGTTCCATTTTACTATGTGTCGGACGACTTATTTGTCAACGTCCTTTACCTGAATAAAGTCTGTTTCTTATTTGTCTCCTAGAAGAAAATGGTCAACCCTGGGAATACTTTACGGAATTCGTCAGGTGCGATTGATGAATTTCAAACTTGACAATTTTTTTTTTTTTTTTTTTTTTTTTTTAGAAGAATGAATCGTGCAACGAGATAAATGTACCTTTCCACCGATACACGAAAGGTTTAATACTATTAAAAGAGAAAGAAAAAAAACATGGGAAGAAGCGGAAAAAATTCTTTTGATAGAATTGAATAACGCGGTTGAAGAAGGAAGAAAATTGATCCCTCGACACCTAATCGTCTAATCCTTCTATTATTATTACGAGACGAGAATTTCTTCATTTTTGCACCTTTTAAAAAAAATTTTGAAATCTTAGAAAATATTTATAAAAATATTTCAATTATATATTATATAATAACTATTTAAAAATATTCAATATTTAATATTTAATATTATCGAATAAATTTATTCGATAAATACGAATTGCATTACATGAACGGCGGATAAAAAAGAGAAACCACTCGTCGATATTACCCCTGGATCTCGAGGCGTATACGGGCGTATTTACGCTGTCGGAACATGCAATTTTGGCGTACGACGTGTAAATACAGACGTGTCATTGGACAACAATATACCCGTGGGATTCAAAGCCTGATCTCTCGGTGTCAACGACCACGGTATTCTGAATTTTTCGATGGTATTCCGTGACGACGACGAGTAAATTATCGCTAAATAGTGTACCGGCGGATGTCAAGATGCGGGCCTCGTTCGGGTGGTCGTGGGATCTTTCATCGACGACCCTTTCGAAATACTAGAATATGGAACAGAATCTTTCTTAATCATCGAACAAAACAAACAGTAGAAATTTTTGGGAGAATTACGTACGATAATGGGTAAGATTAAGTAAATTTAAATAATATGATAAATTTTAATAAAAATATTATAACGCGTTAAAAAATTCAAATGTCATTACAACATTTTTATAAATGTAATTTCAATATTTTCTAGCCAATAATGGAATATTGAAAATCTTCATCAAGCAGAGCAGTTTGTGCTTGATTAAAATTTATGGAGGTTATTGTAAATAATAAGAATCAACCCTGGACCGCTGATATTATCTAGGTAAAATTGGATATTCAATGTTATATTGCCGTGATTCTATGATGTTTTGAAAATCTGTGGCTACAGTAGCATTGAACGTTGACCGAGTATTCGCACCGAATATTTCTCTGGTCTGTCAGTTTGTAAGGTACAGTAAATCATGTAACATGAATTTATGGGTCAATTTCATGCGGCTGGAAGGTATAGCAGGCCATTTGGCGCTTTCTCCTCACTGGCTTCTCTTTCATATTTCTCTATGTTTTCGCGTAAACGATTGAAGCACAACCATTTTTCACAAAAACCTTTCTTAAATTGTTTAGAAACTCTTGTACAAATATCCTTTTTTCAATCTCTGTTGTATCCAGAAATACAATTTCTCATTCAAATCCATGTAACATTCAAGTTACACAAACTTTAAATTTTAATTACTAAAATATTAAATTATTATTCAGTTGATAATTTAAACGAAAAAGATCAACGTTCAACTAATAATAATAAGCTGTAATATAAATGTTAAATGCAAAAAGAAAAATATCGAACTTTTAACTCCACATTGGCAAAAAAAAAAAAAAAGAAATAAACAATAACATTTAAACATTTCAATAACGAATAATGAATGAATATCCAAGTTTTAATTTCTCTTTAGAATTTTCTCGCTACTGTTTTACTAGCACAGAAACTAGTATGTAACATGATTCGTGTTAGGACGTGATTTCTGTGTGAAAGGCAGAAGCCAAATGCGATTATGATCGCTGGGGACATGGACTTAGGGGTGTATTATAATAAAGCGAAAGTGCTGTTACAGAACTCACGTCGAGCGACACGTGGCGGAATCGTGTTCTGATATTGTATCACTGTCTGCCACGTGACTATCACTTTATAAATATATATCTATCGCAGTATATATGTTCAATTCAGGGATAGTCAGAAGGACGTGTTTGAATCGAACTTATCGTTGAACTTCATCTTCGAAATTTCGATATACCCACGCGTGGCAATTTTCATCCACTCCAACTTTTACATTCATCACGGTTAACGATGTTTCGCGGATCGAATAATAATCCCAAACGAAAGTTATTATATACATTTCACGAAGCACAACAGTTGTACTATTTAGTCTTTAAACAAGCGCGCAAAGTGGATCAACACGGTCGAATCGTGAAAACAGGAGAGAGGCAGTCCCAGGCATCGTACATACGTGTCTGTTAGGGGTGTCAATTTGTCCAGTGGAAGTCCAGTTTGTCCCTGTTTGTTTCCAGGAGAGGTTTATTTGCAGCACACAAGGACCACGGACGACAGCGGCGGCTCGAGGGCGATGGGGTGGGTAAGAGGATGAACGTATAGGAGCGTGTGGAAAAGTGGACGCCTCGCGTTATAACGACGTCCTGATGCCAGCTTCTTGTTTCAGGGTGGAGGAAAAAAGGCCGGTAACGAGGCGCGACAACCGTAGAAACAGCTGTTTCACAAAAGCTCCGATTGAGAAACTCTCCGTTCTGCTCCGCTCAGATCCTCTGTGAACGAATAATTCTCCTATTATCGTTTCGACTACTTTTTGGAAGAATTATTCCAGAAGAATTGTGTGCTGCATGTTAATGTCACACGTGAGCGTGATGATCATCGTTATTTTGGGAAATTGCTTAAAAAACTATTTTTTTTTTTTTTAATAAATTTTACGCGTAAGAATTAATATTTTATTAATAAATTTTATAAACGTAAGAATTAATAATTTAATTAATAGTTAATCTTTTGTTATATACAGGATAATGTAAAAAATTCAATACGAAAACATTCGAATCGCCAACTACTTCTCGATATTGACTACATTTCACTGAACAATGGTAAGTGATAAATGGTAATCATACTACGTGGATGAAGCTGTAACTGCATTGGTAACCGCAGAGACAAATGGTTCGATGAAACAGAGTCGAGATCCGTAGGAGAGAAGAGAAAATCGAAGGGAAGGAGACGTAGATGAGAAAGATGGGGTGCTGGAAAGTGTGTATGTTTAACGCACGTGCGACTGTTATGCGTGTATCGGGTGCAAACGGGGCACGAAACCCCAACAACAAGGGTGAGAACATGCCGCGCAGACAAAATGTGACATCCGGACTGATCAATTCCCAAGATTTCCGAATACATCGTCCAACCCATTTGCCCTTCGCCATACATTTATTATTATTATTATTATTTATTTATAATTATTTATTATATTTCATTGAAAACTTGATACAAATCCTTGTTATTAAATTTTTAGATGCAAATTTTAATTCATATATGCACTTGTATATGGACTTCGACATTTCAATTATATCAATACGTGCATATAATTCAAAAAAAAAAAAAAAAAGAAAAGAAAAGAGGAAAGAACGTTCAATCTCTTGGAAAAGTCGCAAAACGAAGAGAAAAAGATCGCCAATAAAAATTGCGAGAAAGAAGGAAAAGGAGGAGCGAACGAAGAGGAGAAAGAAAGAAAGAAGGAAAGAAGGAAGGTGTTCCTTGCAGATGGTTTCTATGGTGTTGTTTTCGTCGAGGAGAGGACAGGGCAGAGAGTTTCACCGCGATTGCTGTAACAGCATCGCCGTGATGAGAGACGCGCGTATCGGTAATGTAACCAATCACCGAGGTGAATCCTGTCTGGCTATAAAGCTCCGGTACCGGGTCGGTGTTGGGTCGTGTACCCTCGCCGTTAGTTCAGCTACACCCGGGTACGAGTTGGTTTAGCTTCGGCTCCCCGTAACGAGGAGTTTAATGACATCGTCGGCGTCCACGTTGGACGCGTGAATGTCAGGAGAAGTTTCTCCCTTTATTTTGATGTATCTACGTCTACCGATGTACAAAATTTCTCTTCTCTACGCTGATTATTATTTTTCTTCATTATTAGAGAGGATTTTCTTTTATCTTTTTTTACTTTCCTTTATTATTAACAATTTCACTTTAATGCTTCGCTATACACAAGAAAAGAATTTCTTTTCTTTCTTCTTCTTTATCGCGGATTAGATGGATAATTCTTCTCAATAATATGTTTTTACTTTTTCTAAATGTCTAAGTAAAAGCATTCGTTTTCACAAGTTCTAAGCTTCGAAAAAGATACATTTTATGAGGAGTGTGATTCACGACGAAACTTTCATTGTCGCAAATCGGCTAGAAATGCTTCGACGGTATTAATTTGAAAAAAAAAAAAAAAAAAAAAAAAAGAGACACGTGCCCGGCGTAGAAACGTTTCGGTCCCCCGTGGTTAAAACAGTAAAAAGATGGACGAGAGACACGCGGCTCTTACATCGGTTAAAATAGGTAGACAAACCGAGTACCACGGTTGGAGGATACGAGCTAATGGTGCGTGCTTGTCGAAGTCGTTAGTGTCCAACACACGGTACCCCTTATTTTTGTATTAAAAACACTCCCACCCGGCTTACTTTCCTTTATCACGGCCCGACGAACGAACGATAATCCTGTTAATTGCTGTGGAAAAAGCAGTAACGATCGAGAAATTACGATAATTTTAACGTTAATGTAAGAGTTATATAAGTATACAAGTATATAAGTATTATTGACATTCGAATAAAGGACCGCTGATAAAAAATTTAGTTGGTCTTACAAACTTCTTAACTAAGCTTGTCTTAGAGCCAAATATTCATTTTCTTAGGTTACTTTTACGATCGTCCGCTTGACCACTTTTTAATAACCGGAACACTTTAATGGGAATTTTAAAACCTATTTCGAACGACTTTTTAATTTAAAATAAGCGTGAAACGAGTATTTATATTTCTCTTCTATAACCTCTCTGAAGAATCTCTGGTCTATTTTAAATTATTTTTATGGAATGGAGTTTAAATTTTTACAAAACATTTCCACGTCGTAATGAAAACATTTTAATATCCCACTCGTATTTAAAATAAATGTAAAATAAATAATATTATAATTTTAAATATTGAAATATGAAAAAGATTGCCATAAATTTTTCTATATCGCGAAACGTTTTTTTCTTTTTCACGAAAATGAAAAAAACATTTATAGATTTACCAAGAATTTGGAGTGATAAAACGTAACAATGTAATCTTTCAACATTTACGACTTGTTTTCTATGACTTTCTCAGTCATTTACGAGCTATTTTAAGCAATCCCATAAGCAGCAATAAATCAGCTCATTGGACCAGTTGCTTCTAACGTGGCAGGAAATCGATCGTAAAATTTGATCCAAGATTCGAAAATGACGGTCATGTTCGCGGAAGCCGTCCGAACGAAGCGTGTGTCACGAAATTGGTGTAAAAATTTTAATAGGTGCAGCGAAATATTCGTAATTCTGGATAGAACGATACAATTTCCAGCCTGCCTAATTGCATGGTGCGTGTACTGCTCGTTACGCGGATAATATATTCGTACGGTAGCCCTTATTTGTCGGTAAAGAGAGAAATATAAAAAAAGAGAAAAAGAAAAAGCGACGGGGCGTCTCAGCCGTGTATCATCCCGCAGAGCTACAGTATAAAAGGGGGACGGAAGGAGGGTTGACAAAGGGAGGGTGGTTGTTAAGTTGTCCAACAGATGCCTCGCCACGTGAATCCGTCGTCTAAATACCCAACTTCCTCGTTCGCACATATTCCTATATTTCACTCGTATTTCGAAATTTAATTCCACTTCGTCCTGCCTTCTAATCAGAATGGGTGAAACAAAAAACTGACCCGATCGAACGATACCAATCATTTCGATTCTTTGAAAAGTTACACCATCAATTCTCCTCATCCATCATTAGAATTAAGAATCTTGAGAAGATTACGAACGATACAATATACGTGAAATCAATTCGATCGATCACCTCGATGCTAATCATTTTGAATTCTGAAAAGTCTGAAATTTTATTTTTATACGATTTTTTTTAAAAAAGAAAACAGAGTTCGTCAATTTGCCTTCTGACCGAATAAAAAAATGCTCCCATCCAACGGTTAACATTTACTCGTCAATTACGCATAGGCAGTCCCTCCCCCTCCGAGTGGCGAATTGGTGGAAATTGGTGTACAGGCGAGTGATGACAGTAAGCGTGAAAAAGGTGGAAAGAGACGTTCGGTAAGTCCGGAAAGTCACGTACGATCGACTCGCCGAAAATGATATTCTCGGCGTGTGGAAAGAACGGCTCGCTTCAAAGGCTCGTTAGCGATGGGTTTCCCCGATGGGGGTTGTTGTCGGACGGGGGCAGGTGAAAAAGTTCCATGCAGCCGGTGTAAAAGTCCGTTTGTTACAGATCGGTCAAAGGCTGAACAGATTTGTGTTACGTATAATGGGGCGTGCGCCCGCGCCCCCATTCTTACCACCCTCCCCTCCATTCCCACCCTCTTGCGAAGCGTGCCTGCCTATCCTATAATGGAAAACGTAAAGGATCGCGCCATCAAGTTTTTAACGCTATCCTGGAAACGGACGTCTTAATAAACGGAACCAGGTGAGGAGCACTCTTTGTGCTCCTACTCTTTCACAACTATTCACAACTATTTCCACGATCGATACTGAATTCAAGTGTCTGTCTACTTTACAAATTTACATTATTACCTTATTTCCAAGAAAATACTATCGCCTATTATTTTTATTTCGCCGTTCGTTCGTTCGAGCAAGCAAATAGATATCTCTTGATCAAAGAAATAATTGAATAATCTGAATTGTAATAGCAATGGTATTCTTATGTTTCTAACGATTATGCTATTACGTAACGAGACTGCCAATGTCCAAATGTTTCTCCATACGCGGACGATGTTCGATGCTTGTAAAGAATTTTCCATTAAATTCGTCGTTTGCCCGGTGATATCTGTGTGTGCGAAGGTAGCAAGGTGGCGGAGTGTCCACCCTGTGCTCTATTTAGCGCTTGTTAGCGTCGACAATACGGTGCAGATCCCCCTAACGAGGCCGATGCTTGCATTATGCGGCGAGGGTGTAAGCTCGCCGCGTGGTCTCCGCGAGAAATGCGAGCGCCAACACCGATCGTTGTTGAAATCGTTATTTCTCCGAAAGCTTTCTCCAAAAATTCCATTTCAATGGACGCTATTATTCCCCCCTCTCCTTATTTCAAAGGAAACGTTTTCATTTCGCGATTTTTCTTCCTTCGGTATTTTTCAGAAATTCAGGTGTATGTGATTTCACAAAATTTTAAATTACGATAATTAAAAGAAGAAGAAGAAGAAGAGGAAAAGGAAAATAATGTGCGAACAAATTGAACGACGTGTCACGTTTCGAAACTGGCTTGTACAAACTAATTAGCTTCTCTGTGGCAAAGATCAACGAAAAGATCATCGTTTCTTCTTTTTTCCTCTGTATCCAACTCGTGGTTTCTTCTTTCTTGTCACGTTCTGAGAAGACCACCATCGAGAATACTTTGATTTATTATTTCTGCGAGAAAATTTTAATCGAGAATATTATTAATATTCGTATAAAAAGTGAGTGCAATTTATATTTGAAATTGGAAAATTTTTGGTGCAACAATTTTGGTTTGCAATGGAATCTATTGGATCTAATAATAGGAAAAAGGATTAGCCTAGGAAGAGTTAGGGAAACTTTAAAAAGGGAAAGTGTGGCCATACGTTCCTCCGAGAAGGATTAACCTCCTTGACGTATAATCGGGTGGCAGGAAGGCTATTTGTAAAAACTTGTGTCGAAGCAGGCGTTTCGTTTTTCGTGCAAGGTGGAAAATGTCGTCCCGGTTACAGCTCTACAGCTCGTAGATCTGAGGGATTTGTCAAGTTGCCGACAAGATGTGAAGCGTATTTGAGAAGCGGTTGTTATATATTGGTTCCGGTTCAGCTTATTTTATTTTCACGGGATAAGCTGGATCTCGTTAAACAATGAGAGTTGAACACTTTTTTTGTGTTTCAAACCACAATACTTTCAAATACTAATAATAATCCTATGATAAAAGAAGATTAATAAAACAAGATATCTGCAAGTTATAATACGCTCCTTGGATGGTTTCCCTCGAAACTTATCGTGATCTTTCCGGAACAAATTTCCGGTAAGAAGAAGAAGAAGAAGAAGAAGAAGAAGAAGCATCACGCTGAGCAAAATCACCAGGATCTGTCGAGCATTGTCATTGAATTCTTACGACGTTCACGTGTCCGTTTCTGGTGAAACGATCAATCCTCTTCTGACATCTCTGACAATTAGCCGATGCTTCCAATTCCAATACTCCGTTCTCACTTTTCCTTCGATTGTAAAAAATAAATCGCGCAAACTTATATAGAAAAATATACGAAAAGGAAAAAATTTTGGAAATTTGTTTAAAAAATTCTCTTCTGTTTATCGTTCGCTTCTCTTGATTATTTTTCGACTCTTTTTTTTATTTTTGCGAATTTAACGTTAAAAACTACTTGTTTTTAACGATTTAACAATAGCGAGTCGACGTAGGAAGGGATCGAAAAGAGAAAGAAAAAAGAAAAGAAAGAAAAGAAAAAAGCTCGTGCAAAGCGCGTGTCAAGTGCGATAATCGAACTGTCGGCGGGAAGAGGCGTTCCTACCTCGCCTAGTCGTCCATTCTGCGCGATCCTGCTGCGCCAAGAGTTCTAAAGGACCAAGATTGCTGCTCGTAAACCAACCGAGAAAATGGTCAACCTTTGGACCTCGTGTTATACGCAATTTCAGGGTACATGAGCGGTCTTGCGCCAACCTAAGTACAATGACCATCCTAAACGTTTCTGCGCCAGTTGCGTTCCTGTTCCTTCCTTCGTCCCGCTGAGAGACCAACTGAGAGAAGACAAGGTCATGAATCTTTACCCCCGTGTTCTCTTATACCTACCGGTAAAGTTTCACAGTTCGTGGAAATGATAATGAAAAAAAAAAAAAAAAGAAAAAAAAAAAAGAAAAGAAAAAGAAAAAGAAAAAAAATGTCATTGACGATGAGAAAAAGAAAAAAATTACGCGAAAAAAGAAGTTTTTACTAGAGAATGAGAAGAATGAGAACGAGGAAGAGAGCAGTTCGAGAAATTGGAATACATTGAATTCATTCGGGTTCACCGAATACATAACAATATTTCGAGAAACGCTGCCAATTGTATAAGGGGATCTTCCCAGGGAGGAGATTCTTCGTCGATTCAAAGGCAATCACACGGTATTCATAGCGGACTCGCATGCAAATCACGCTTAGAAAACCCTCTTTTTCCCTTGTCGTCCCTCCACGGATCATTCGATGATCCATCATTTCGAGAAGCTAATTTTAAAAACTCATCCCCCTCGAAACTACACCGCTAATTTTACTTTTCGCATTTTTCGATCCAATTTTTTGATATTTCCAAATTTTTTGATATTTCTACGTGCGATTTTTTTTTTTTTTTCTTATTTTGCAAACGAAGATAAAGGAAAATTTTAATATTTCTCGATGCAAAAATCTCAGCTATCTCGTGTATTAGATATAGAAGAAGAAATCGTGGTTATCCTAGGAATCGATCGGTGTTCTAATTGCGTTTCAAAGCTGGTATCGGAGGACTCGACTGGGTTACTTTTGCCTACTGGAATTAATCAACGGCGGATCTTCAAAGATCCAGAGTAGCTGCCCCCTCGAAGTAGTTTGTTTATCGTCGGCGTGGCGGTTGTGCGGCCTGCCTCGATCATTTCCTTTTTTCTTGTCAAGAATTCATCCGATCCAATAGCGCTCCCCGAGTTTCCTAGAAGCTTCTCGCCTCTCTGATCGGTCTACCAACTGACACGCACCAGCCCTCCTCTTCCGGAGGAGCTTTGTCGTGTTTTTTCCCTCCAAACTTCCAAGTATTTTCGTTTAGTTTTAAATCCTACGTTTCATCACGCGCTTCTTCTCTTAATAAATCTCGAACATTATCACATATACATATATATAAAACTATATTTAATAATTACAGTTACAGAAAGATGTATGCTATATGAAACGAACGAAGTTATAATTAATTAATACGAACTCTTATTGCTGTTAAAATAATACAAAATATTTTGAAAAATTATTTTATTTTATCCCGAGGTTTGCTTTAGTAATCGGATTAAATCCACACTCAAATGGTGATCTTTTTTCATAATCTAATTTTTTTTTTTATTGAAATTAATTTATTTAAGATTAATAAAATTGATGAAATTAATATTACTATAATAAAATATATTATCATATAAATAATTATATATATTAAATAATTAAATTTTTTAATTGGAAATTAAATGTAATAGTAGTTATACTATATATATATATATATATATATAAATAAATAAATAAATAATAAAAATATTAAATAATTATATTTTGTTTATTATTAAATTAATATATAAATGAATGTATAAAGAAATAATCAAATTACATCATTAATTGCAATTAATTGCAACGAATAATTAACGTTAAACGAAAAAAATGAAAGCGCGAAATGGGTTAAAAATGGGTTTGGCAGTCGATCAAGAACGGTGGTTGGGTACCGTGTATATAAATGTTTCTCGTTAATAGAATAATGAATGGATGAATCAACTAATCATCTCGTGAACGCATCGCTCCATCCGTACTAACTCCGCTTCTAATCTCGTTAAATAAGATTTACGTCTGTCGACTCGGCACAGTTCTACGAAATCTGGTTCAAGTAACAATCGTCGACTATCATTTTACTCGCGTACGGTACTTTAAAGCAACAACGTGTAAATAAACCATAGACGCTGGTTTATTTGATCAAACGGTGTGCTTACACGAAACTAAATGGAACGGTTAACGTCGGCCACGAACCGGTCCATTGCTAAAACCATTTATCGTTAATTCCTATAGTTTTTGTTTCCTAAACAACTACTAAAGTACTACGTATTCCGTATATTATAACGCAATTTTTATATTTCCAAAATATATTTTTCCCCACGCGTCTTTACGATCTTACGATTAATTCAAAGAAGAAGAAGTTACATAATCAATCTATAAATCTAATCTATCCGTGAAATAAACATGCATACGGTGAAATATCCCTGATACGATAAGTGAATTATTTTTGAAATACGTGCTCCCTGTTGTATAACCGATCAAAAATATATTTTGTATAGAAAGGCAGGGCAAACTCGGTTTATTTGTTATCCGTTTGCTCGAAAGCTTCAAAAGAAATCTGAAATTGAATACGATCAAAATTGAATTGAACTAAACTTTAAGAAGATTAGAAAGAAGAAGAAAAAGAGAGAGAGATATTATCTCCGACGATAATAACTTCTTTAAAGGAAGATTTACTCGCGTATATGGTATAAATCGATCGAAAAGTATGCTTAATTGAAAGAGTCTAAAAAAAAAAAAAAAAAAAAAAAAAAAA